>NW_020799143.1:12328757-12339205 GCF_003259725.1 Athene cunicularia
GGCGGCTGCCGAGGCGAAGCGGGGCCTAGGCGGCCCTGGCCAACGGTAGTGGGGTGGCCGCGGGCAGTGCCCGGGGCTGGGGGACGCTTCCTCCAGGCCCAGCCCGAAGGCGCCGGCGTAGGAAAGGAGAGGAGCGGTACCGGGGAGCCGGGGCTTCGCGGACTGCCTTTCGAAACAGACACCCCCTACCCCGGAGAAAAACACCGGGGGGGTGGGGGTAAGCTGGGCAGAGCGGTAACGCCAGCGCCCCCCTCGCAGGCCTCGTGTGTCTCTGGGGGAGTGGGGCGGCCAGCCGGGGCGAGTTGCTTTGCTCTGAGAGGCACGGCTCCAGGCTGCCGGGGTTTTTGGTTTTGGCTTTTTGGTGTTTTTTTTTCCTCTGGGGGAAAATATTGTTGACTTAGCATCGCATTCCCCCGTTAGCTGGGTTGACGTGAAAACAGAGTTCCTTGACTGCTTTAGTTACTCTGGGTTTATGTCAAAGTCGCTTGCAGCAGAATTTGGCTTATAAAAGTTAATATGGAAGGCTGCATAAATAATCATTACTAAATAAGCTCTCTGTATGTGTGTGTATGTGTGTGTGTGTGTGTGTGTAAAAGGTAGTGCTGAGTGCAAACAACGTTAGCAGCTGTTTGTAAGGTGGTCTGTCCCACCCTATGAATGAATTGGAACATACAGGACCAAATTCTATCCTTGCAGATCACAGCCATATTGGGGTCAGGATGAGGTTCACAGGTTATTTAGCGAGTATTGGTTTTTCTGTCTCGGAAAATAATGTGATGCTGACTGAACTTTTTTTTTTTTTTTTTTTTTTTTTTTTTTTTTTTTTTTTTTTTGTCCGTGTAGTCCAGGAGACCAGCATATGATGAGGTCTGCTGCCAACAGCCCTGAGAAACAGAGCGGGCAGTGCAGGATACTGTCCATAGGCAGAGATGTGCATTCAGAGTCTGCACTCGTTGCTAGGTCCTGGGTACCTTAAATACTAATGCAAACGATTGTGAACATCCATTTTTTTGGTCCACTCTTTTTTTTTAAGTCCTTGTGAGGTTGTTGTGGCAAAGGTTCTTTTGTCAATTTTTGCTCAGATGGCTTTGTCTCTGTTTTCTTGTAAGTGTTTGATAAACAATATGTGATTGCATTCCACCCAGCAGGCTTCAGGTAGGCTTATTGTCCTGATATTACAGGGGTCCACTTCCTTGGAAGGATCATCCCATCTCATTAATGCTACCTGGTTTTTGTAACCATGTAATACCAAGAAACTACTTGTTGACAATGCCTGTATGACTGGCTCAGCAGTAAAAATGTGATTCTCAAGCAAAAAATGAGATTTGCAAAATAGCCACTTGGTTCAGTTGCTGCACTGTGACCTATTCTCCTGTCAATATTGCTTCATGGAGGAGGGAGGGAGAGAAGTCCCTAGTATAAAATCTAGTTGAAATTATTTTCTGAGGTTTTTATGGCCAACATGAATTCATAATGCAGTTAGTTGTACCGAGTTGATCTATGTAACTTCACATCTGTGGAGTTTAGTTTTCATGTTAAAATTAAATGTAAAAAAATGTACTAAAACTCTTCATTTAGAAACCCTTGCATTTTTAGGTTGCAAAACCAGGGTAGATTAAGATGAAATATTTTGGATGTAATTTAAATTAACTTCTAGTCTTCCCATTCTAGCACTATGTGACCATCTACACAAAAGAGCTTGCTAAAATGTGCTTTCTTGGTACAAACTATAAAATGTTCTGCTCATGAACCAGGGTGTTACACAAATAAACCTAAGAAATGGGAGTTGTGTATTTCTGTTGCTGAACTACAGACAGAAGGACAGAGTGAGAATTTGAGATGGTATAGAGAGTGTGGAAAATGCTGTTCTTCCTATACAGAAGTGGAAGGCAGTGACCCAACTAAATTTTCTGTGCTTATATACACCTGGTCCCAACAGATTTAAAGTACACTCCATGGAGTTTGTTGTATCAAGGGGCCCTTTAGATCAAGGTTTCTTTTAGTAGAAGCAGTGGCTGAATTGTCCCATTTATTAACATAGCTGTCTTATTTTGCCTTTACCTTTCATTTACCAAGAGTTTGAATGAACTGGTCAGTGTTGGCCAAATATGCTAGATTACTTGAAAAATACTTCAAGTAACAGTTTTGATCTGCTACTGAAGCTTTTTAGAGTTACTATTGCTGAATAAATTGGCAGTATTTACATAAAGAGACTGATCTTGTATGTTGTATTTCTGAATACTGTGGAGCATGGAATATAATATAGCACTGAAGTTAGCTGGAAGTAAATGATTGCTTTTAAAACCGTAACACAATTAATTAAAAATAGTGAAGTTTGAATGAGTTTTTAAGATCATGCACATTCCAAGGTAAATGATTAGTAGTCTGGACCTAAAGCTGTTATGTCTGAAATATTTATATAAGAAGTTTAGAAACCCATCTGGTAGGCAAACTTTAAAAGAGAGAAAAACAGATCACCAAAACATCATTCTTCCAGTTTTCCTGTAGTAGTCTTCCTCCTTCGAATTTGTGCCAGCACTCTTGGTCTTCTCTGAGCCTCCTCATACCAAAATGGCTCTCTTCTCAGCTTGTTTCTTGGCACTAAGTGTTCTAGAGTAGCTTTTCTAATTTTATTTTTCTTTTTTAAAACACAGTCCTCCTCTGGCTAGTGTTGAGAGGACTTCAGTTATTATCCCGCAATGTGCACTCGATCCATGCTCCTGTTTCTGTTGTCTTTGATGGGGATACATACCTATTTCCCCTCAGTCCATGAGCAGGCCTGTTATCCCTGTGTGCATGCCTTGCTATTGGAGGGTGCTTGATTTAGTTTTCTTGCGCAGACAAATTTAATGGCAATTCTGTTATCGACAGCCATTCATCTTTAGTTGAACTGCTATATGTGGGTGTCCATACGTACTGGAGTTGTGGAGACTGTTTAGTATCTTTATACATTGTACACCCTTGAGAGAACAAAAAGGGCTTTGCATTGACTTCCTCTGTGACTGAATATTGTTGGGCATAAATGTAATTTTAGAAACATCCATTCATAACTAGTAGGTACTCTGGATGGAAAAGAAATCATGCTTGTAACTGGTTATGTTTTTTTCTACCATTGTAATAGGCACTCTTAAGACCCTGTGTGTGAACAGCAGCCACACATGTAAATTCACAGCCTCTGCTTCTGAAAGAAGGTAGTTTTGTGGCTCCAGAGAAGGTTCTGTTAGGTGGAGGTTGAAATTTGGCTACTGCAGGGCTTTCAATGGCATTAATTGGAGCAGCTCATAAGGGGAGAGATGGTCTGGTCTTGTTCTTTGATAAGTAATTTCATGTCACCTTTGTCTTGGGATTTTTCCACCTTCATTACTTTTTCTTCTTAAGAGATCGAAGGTCACAGTGTTCTTTCCTTCCTTGTGCTTTTTGCACTAGCTGCAGCTCAGTCAAACCTTCCCCTCTTTGAGTAGCCCTCTTCACAAAGCTAACCAAGCTCTAACATGTAGACTCCCTTCTACAAGTCAGTTTGAAGGAAGGGGGTGGGTGATACAGATGGGGATAGGACAGCCTGCAGGAAAACCAAAATGCTTCTGTAGCCATATAGTTCAGCTTTGGTACTTGGAACAAAGTGTTAGAATACTTAGAACAAGTGTTCTGATTGTATGTGAATTAGGACTGAGTGTGCACAGCAGAAACTGTTTCTAAGCGAAGATTTGAGCTATGTGCAGTGTTGTTTCTTTTCACACTAAAGGAGCAGAAATCAAGTTATGCTACTGTAGTATTTATGGCTGGCCCATCTTAAAATATGTTCATCTACCTGTGCAACATACGAATGAGGTGCAAATGAGGAAAGCATGGGAGTGATGCAAGAACCAGTGTTATCTCCATAGACTCAGTTTTCTTAACCCAGCAAGATCAAGTGCAGGTGGACAGGAACGTTATTCTTAAGTTCTGCCCAAGGCATCAGTTAACTTTGCACTAGTATTCTTTGGAGAAACAAAAAGTGAAAGAGTGGGTTTTTGTGAATTAGTTGTTTCAAGGAGACAAGATTTACGTGAGTGGGCTGGAGTAACTTGTTTGGTTTGTATATAGTTAACAGGAATTGACCCAGTCAGATATAATTCCATTCTCCCACAAGCACACACAATTGTGCAGAGCAGCATAGTAGTACTGTTTAGATGTGCTTGCACCTGCATCACCACATCCACACAGTGTAGATGGCAGAAGAGCAGAAGCTACTTTGCTGGTGAATCTGAGCTGGGGTGTTGGTAGGCTGTGTGGCAGTCTGGGAGGTCATCTCTGATCACATCACCAAATCCATTAGTTTCATATGGATTGGGTGACATAAGAGCTTACTTATCTCTGAATGCTGTCTTGCACTGTTTTGTGTCCCTCAGTGCATATTGACAGTTCATTGAAGGGTGTTTATCTGGAAAATTTCCAAGTCTGGTGTTTTGTGTGAATTAAATATGATTATTTATTATGTTTTTTCTCAAATGGGAAAATAGCAGTGGTGTTTCCATATGATGGTCATCAGAGTTGGTTCTTGCTGAGAAGCTCATACCTCAGAAAAACCCCAAACCAGCTTCAGTGTTTAAAATTCCTCTTTGATCTCTTTTAAGAGTTATAATGAAGGTATAACATGTGACCATTCTTTGGTCATTAGGAAGGTGAAGGGTGAAATCCTGAACTCTCCAAATGTGGTGACAGAACTTGGAATGACTGTAGCGTAGCCAGGCCTTTAACCACGTACAAAGCAGCAGCAGACTAACAGCCTGCCCCACCCTGCCTCTTCTGGGAAGGGCAAGAGGAGGATCTCCTGTAGAACTGGCACGCCCCTAAGCTGTAAGTGCATGGTTGCGTGGTTCCTTCTGCCTTTCAGACTGTAGAGGCATTTAATTTACTCAAGGCTGCAGAAAATTAATCTTATTCTTTACAAACTTAACACACTGTCACCAGTGTCTGTGCCAGAATGTGCCCTGCAGATCCTTGTTTGGAAGGGTCTGTTTCCTTCTCTGTTGAAATGTGTATTTAAATAGGGCATTGCCTTGGCTGAACCATTCCCCTCTTCCTCTTCTGAGCTTTGAGTGTCATCTTGCATTGTAGAGATTTTGTTACTTATGAACAGGGTGTGAAGGCATTTCTGTAGTTCTGTAGAGCTTGGAGGTTCTGGTACAGAAATCCTGGAGTGAAATATAACAGTTGAAAGAAACATTGCTTTATTGTTTGTCTCCATGCCACTGCTGCTGAGCAGTCGAAGTGTAGGTAGGCAGAAGAGCCTAGCTCAGCTGTAGGGCTCGCTGCCCCTGAAGTTGTGCTATGTGGAAGTGGTAGTGAGTGGAGTGAGGTCTACTACCAACTCCTGTTACCTGCTAAATAGACTAATTTTTTTGTGGAGAACAGGCCTTCCTTTCTCCTTATTCCTCAGAAGACACTTGGTTCAGACAAGAATGAACTCAAAGCCCTGGGTACTCAAACTTGCTTTCAACAGAGAATGCATTAAGGAACACTCTAGCTCCTGACCCTGACTCCATCCATTTTAATGATTTATTTTTTTCTGTGGGAAGAGATGGTCCAAGCCCTGTTATTAAATAGCATTTGTGGGGGTTCCCCAGAAAGTAGTAATACTACTATAGCATATGCGTGTAACAGTTCTTGACCGCTCAACAAATTTAAAGTTGCATCCAAGTGGATGTTTCAGTTACACATAACAGTTAGGAGGATCCAAAATATGACAGCTTCCAGATGTATGAACCAACTGATCCCTTTGTTTAGATTATGCACCACAGCTGATGCTTAGATTAGTGCTGGCTGAACAAAGCTATGAGAGATTTGTCTGGTTTCCACGATGCCATGTTTATATTTCATTTGGATTTCTCCTTCAAAGCTGACCTCCCTGTGACCTGTTGGAGCTGTGTCCACTAGGATGCTAGTTTTAATGTGTCTGCAACTGCTTTCCTTTTCTAATGGAACATGTTCTTATTTTGACACTCGTGGACTTCTATGCGCAATCCTTTTAACTTGAGTGAATTATGTGCTTCAACCTGTGAGCACTCAGGTAAAATTGTGCTTATAATTTTCTGCCCCACAGCTAGCTTTTTAAGAATATTCTGATTGGTTAAAAGAGCATTTAGGTTATCAACATTGTAGGACTGTTCCTTGTCAGGCATTTTCTCCTGTATGTAGAGTAAAATTCAGTTTTCCAGCCTTTGCACAGTGCTTTTTCTCTCTACAGGTGATGGTATGGTTATACATGGTTCTAGGTGCTCTTTTTGGAGTTGAAGCAGGAGTGTAGAATTTTACCAGGAATTTCATTCTCTTTTTATCTACTGTACAGTGATATGTATTTTCTCAATCATCCTTATTTATCTTCAGTACATCTTTGGTTCTTTTCATTCTCGAATTTCTCCTGCCTTGGTATTATGCAGGAGGTCTTCTTCCTTTTGTGTTTGTGAGTTACTCTAGCTGGGAAAATCTGAAGGTGAAGTTAGCTTGAGGACTAACTGACAGTTCTACAATAAAAAGTCTAGGCCCCTATCAGAGTTCAGAAAAATAAAGATACACAATTTTCATTATCACTTACAGAAACTGTATGGTTTCTACTGTTAGTGTTCTACTGGAGCAACAGATTCCCAAGATGGTGCCTTGTGACAGAAAACTCAGTGCTTTGAAATAGGATTTCTGCACACTATCTTATAAAGGCCACTTTATTTTTGTGCCCATGAATGAAGGAGAACAGGAACATGTTTTGCTCCTGTTTTGCACTATCTGTGTTATTTTATTATCCACTTAGTGTGCTAAATGTCACTGATGAAAACCAGATCTGATAAGATGTGTTCATCCTTGCTGTTAATTGAGTGTCTTTGACTTGGAGAGTAATTTTTCATTGTACATTGCACTAGAAATAGATGGTGTGAAGTTGCAAGAAGTAACTATGAATTCAGAATTTTAAAATAAAATCTATTTTTGTTAATTCCTTTTTTGCTTTGTAAACTTAGTTGAATGTCTGTAAATACAATTTACTTGTTGTTTTTTTCTCTGTTATTTTCATTCATTATCACCTCCATTGCTATAAACATCTGAAATTTGGCAGAAGTAGTAGTTTCATGAGGTAAAAAGCCCTTTATGGAAACTGCTGACCATATAGATGTTTTGATGTATGGAGAATTTTAATTTTGGTTTTTAGAATGAATGTCTTGGCTTTAACTTCTGCTTGGTTTTGGAAAACTTAGTTATTTCAGTGCTTAAGCAAAATATATAAGAGGTAGGGGAATGAGCAGAGGCATAACTTGACTCTTTCTGCAAAGGTGCTGCTCCTTTAGAGAATTGTACTGAACTTAATTCCAGCTTCAAATATACAAGTAATCATTGTATATGTGAAACATCTGTGTTTTGCTCATGTGCAAGAAAAAGCTTATATTTTTAGGGCACATGTGCAGTGTTGTACACCCATGTACCTGAAGCTGGAACTGAGCCCTTAAACTGTAATACAGTCTTCATTTACTAACAGTGAGATAAATTAAAAGAAACAGCCTTTTCTTGTTTACTAGTCTGGTGCATTTCTGCTTTTCAGTCAGTAACCAAAAACTAAGTGCAGCAAACTAGAAATGAGCACTGTTAAGTCAAGTTATATGATTCCCCCCCCCCCCCAGGAATCCTGCCCAAAAATGCCAGATGTATTACACAGTCAAGTATTGCAATGTAAATAGTGTTCTGTGCCATGAGAGCAGGGTGGTCCATCTCCTAGTTTTTAAAAAAAAAAAAAAAAAGAAGAAAGGGGAAAAATCCACATGCTCTGAAATAAGTACAGTAGTTGTAGTGTTATTTGTGTTTTTGGCTGCACAACCAGTATTTTGGAGCTGAAAGAACACAGACAAATCAGTGCTTTGGACTGGCAGATAATAATAACTGAAACTGAGATGCTAGAAAGCAAGATATATCCTGGCTGAGGCTTCTTAATTTAGTCAAACAGGCATGTAATAAGTAAAATATTAAAGTAAAGGCCATTGCTGACAGACAAAACCTGTTACTTTACCTTATGGTGAACAGCAGTCTCGTGCACATGGAAGCAGACTGGACAAAGGATGGGAAGTAGGGAAGGCAGAGGCATAGGGTTATTCTTGACCTCACGCTGTGTAATGGAAAGACTGGGTATGTTGCTGCACCTTCCGAGTATAAACATTGTTGAGATGTTCTTGTTTTTAATTTAAGTACCCTTTGCTTTATATTAACAGTGACTTACCTTCCAGTGTGCTTACCTTCTTCAGATGGGGTAGTGGATATAGGAGGTTTATGTGCACATTTTTCCATTTGGTATATGAACATGTCATTTCATAACATTTAAAACTAGTTGAGAAGGAGATTCCACAAATCTAACCTGAAAGGAAATTGCCAAGGGTGAGGCAATAATCAGATTTACGTTTGGGTTATCTGACAAATCTGTGAATTGCCATAGCTTCCTTGGGTGTGTGCAGAGGGGAAAGGGGTTACAGGAATTTATTTGTGTGTGATAAACTGTATTTAAATAGCTATAGGAAAGTAATCTCAGTGTAATCTCCTCAGTGAGATACCCAGAAGAAAAATAAGCTCTAGAAACTCATTTAAACCTCTCCCTCCCTTCCTGCTGACACTATGATAACGTTAACCCCCCACCTATCCATTACAACTTCAAATTTTTCTTCCTGAGTTACTTTTCTGTAATGGTAAAAAAAAATATACAGGTTCTTAAAGAAGATACTTTCTTGCACCACTTTTCCTGGTGAGTATTTCCTGTGCATTTCTCTTATTTGCCTCTCTACATGGGCCTGATTCTGATTGCATCTACACCAGTGTTACTCTACTGACTTCCTAAAGGGTTCCCCATACTCGGGAAAGAAGCCCATGTTGTTTAAGGTTGATGCTGTTTAAGTAGTAGATAATAGAAGATATGATACTCTGGTGCAGATTATTAAGATCAAGAAACAAAACTAAAACGTGTTTAGTATGACTTCCAACTGTAGATAAAAGCTAGCAACTTTAGAGAATTGTGATCAGGTGTAAACATCTATTAACTACTCTTTCTAGAGATTTGGTGAAATAGGATGACCTTATTTATTCCTTTTTTTCCTTTTTTTTTTTTCCCTCCTTTTTTTTTTTTTTTTTTTAAATAGGCTACAGTTTCACATGGCTTGCAAAAGAAATCTTTCTCCCTTTTTGTTTCCCACACCAATTGATTTATCATTTTGCTTGCAAGCAGACTTAGAATGTTAGGGCAGGAACACACTCACTTTTTTCTCGTAACTTTTTTGTTGCGGACCGAAACCAGTTGACTTGAATAAATTTTTCTGTGGTCTGAATGAAGCCAGCAACGTGGAAAAATCTTGCCATTCAGAGCCGTCTGAATGTACATTTCAGCCACACAGTAAGCTGTATTGGTAGGCAGTGGACTGCTAAATACAACCATTTTTCGCAGCAGAGAGTTAGACAGGTGATTAGCATAATTAGCACAGAGTAGGCTATACATATGGTAATGTTAAGTGTGTAAATGCCAGCTGCGGTGTAAAATTTATGTCAGGGGTCGACAGGGCTGTGCGAAAGTATTGTGTTACAGCTGCAGGTCAAAGCCTCCATTGCTTTACCCCCTTTTCTCTTGTTGGTGAATGCGCTAAACAGAAGAGAAAGACAGACAGAAATATAACAGATAAGGCTTTGATTGAACAGCCTGGTCCTGTGCAAGAGGGACTGATCTTAAAAAACAAAACAAAAAAAAAAAAAACAAACCCCCCCCAAAACTACACGCACATACACACAAAAGTCCCCCTCTTTCACTATAGATTTTACTTTGCATCATGCCGGCTACAGAAGAGTTGCTGGCTTTGAGCGATGTCATGATGGGGTGAGGGGAAATCTTGGGGCAGGGGGGAAATACGAGGTTGGTATTTATACTTTAAGGATCAAAAACAAACAAAAAAACTTTAATTCACTTTCTTTTCGCATTCCAACCCACTCTTTTTTCTTTTTTAATGTCTCACTTATTGCACTTAGGGCTCTGGGAATTAAATAGTCTTGAAGGTGACAGCATTATATGTAATAAAATCTCAACAGTGCAACAATCCTTGAGCTGCATGACTGGTTTTAGACTAAGTGCCAAAGTTCCTCTGTGGTTTTGTGTGTGGGTCGCTACACTTATTCCCCAGGTTCCTCCCACCTCCTAAACCACTAAATTCTTTATAAATTAAAGATGACTAATACCTTTTTCTTGTTTTAAAGGAGCACAGCGTTGAAGGGTACACATCTTTTTAAGCAGCTGATGGTGAAATCTGTAAATCTCTTTGTTGCCGTAAACTGTTCATTCATATATTTCACTCCAGGATTTCTGTACCAGAACCTCCAAGCTCTACAGAACTACAGAAATGCCTTCACACCCTGTTCATAAGTAACAAAATCTCTACAATGCAAGATGACACTCAAAGCTCAGA
>NW_020799143.1:12339255-12350646 GCF_003259725.1 Athene cunicularia
TATAAGAGACAGGTGTACCCGCGGCGGGGGCGTGTCTCCTCCCTGCCCGCAGCTTCTTGTGGATGGCTCGTCCAGAGGGGAGACAGACATTGTAGTCTGGTGGGCTTGGTAGTACAGGGGAATTACCTGCATGATCAGAGCAGCCATAGTAGAAAATAAAGGTTGTGTTGTGGGGTGTGCTTGGTTATTTGTTTAGCTTTTTTCTTTCCCAGCCCTTTCTGCTTCAGAATAAACTCGGCCATATGGTCACGCTCTCGGGAGTGTCTGATGGGAATCTGATTGTATCCTGCACAAAATTAAATGCACTCTTTGCTGCTTTGTGTGAATAGCGAGCAAACTATGAAAAATGGGCCTCCTAACAGATGCAGCACTGTCTTGAGAGCTGGTGGCGAGTAAGAAATATCGAGGTGGGGGAGCTGTGACAGGCAGCAGGTTTGGTGCTGGGGGGAATGCTGACCTGATCTGATTGTGTCCAACAGTGAGAGCAGTTCTGCTTCAGTGCAAAACCATTCAGAAGGAAGCTGCTTAGACAACAACAGATGGTACACAAGCAGCTGGCAGTGAATACTTAAAAGAAACTGTACCCTGTTTCATAACATGTTCATTCCTTACATTTTTCTGTATGTTACTTTTGCTGTCTCCTAAAAGCACTATTTGGGAAATGGTATGCCCTAAAAGGTTCTGGATGAAGATTTCTTTCATTGCTGTTTGCTGCTCCTTTAAAAAATTGAATTGAAATTTTGTGCCACTCCATGTACAGATGAAATTTGTGCTATCCCAGGAGTGCAGATGAAAAGACTTTAAAATGCTGCTTTTAACCACACAGGAAAACAATTACATATTTGAGGGAAGGGCATTGAGAGGTTAAATGAAAAGTTGGGCCTAGAGGAAAGCTGGCTGCTGTGGAACAACACAGCAAATTGTTTTTAACATATTACCCAGCAGAAGCTCTTATTCAAGTTAAAGTAACTTAAAACAATTATATTTAGCTGTTTTAAAATCCTTAGGTTTAGACCCTGAAGCCCCTTACATACCCTTCTCAGCAGAACACCTGGAAGCTTAGTCACTTTCACGTACAGTTGAGGATTTTGGCCTGTCATGAAGTATGCTCAAATATTTTCTTAAACTACAGAAAAATAAAATTCCGTTTTGCTCCTCAGCCCGTGTAAACTGTTACATGACCATAAACTGTTGGAGAGTTGCAATAGTCTGTATTAGCTGCCTATCTTGACTCTAGGCCATCTCCTTGATTTCTGGGAAAAAGCAGAGTCTAGAGTCCTTTATTCCTTTGCTACTTCAGCCATAAAATTCAATAGTTGGGCTTCTCCACCAAAAGCTGTGGCTTAGCTCTGACCTGAAGGGACCATGTCTTTGGAAGAAAGGATAGTTTGCTCTCCATGCCTGTTAATTCCTCAGTCTCTTTGTTGGGATGGTCAACAAGGATGCCCATTGTGATGGTGGTTTTCTATAATATGGACACCTGCCCACTAGGAAATGGACTGAGACCACCAAGTCATTTCACATAAGCTAGCAAACAGCTGTCAGATGGTAAACAACTTGTGGTCACTATTGTTCCTGGCTGGATTAGAACCAGTGACCCAGAGGTGAATGGCCCATATCCTGTTACCAAGGACATGTGTCACTGCTCAGTAAGCAGCTACTGCGTTTTATGTTTAGTTGGACAGTTTGATTTGCATGCACCAGTTTTACATATTACTGTACATTTCAAAGCTGCTTGCATGGTTTTGGGGTTTTTCTTGTTCAGTTTATACTGTTCATTTTGGTTTGCTGGGTTTTTTACTGCACTTTTCCAGTTTCTCAACCCAGAGGGATACCAAGCAAGAAATACATCAAAACGTGTCTGGGTGGGGTTTTTTTAGCTATCTGTTTTACCCAATCAAAAGTAATGTTTTCCTCCCTATGGGCAATACAAATGCATACATGTAAAAATCAGCTTTAGTTTGAATTTTAGAAAGAAGAGGTTTTCGCTCCTAAAATTACAGGGAAGGTTTTCCACTACAAGCAGAGGCAGCTGTTCTTGGGCTGTCTTCCTGAGTATGCAGACAGCCTTGTGTCCTTGTCGCAGCTTTAAACTTTGTCAGACTGTGACAGAATGAAAAGCCATCTTTGATGTGTGATTTTATTTTTGCTATTCATAATTCTGTCAGCATTAATGAAATTTGTAACAGCAACACTGGAGTCATCCCCAGCATCTGTGAGGAGTAACTTATATGATGGGTTGGGAGATAAAAAGCAGCCTTTTGAAGTGCTCTGTTGGTTGGGTGGGATGTGTGTAACTTTTTTGCATTTGTAGGCCACAGTCTTTTATCTTTGCTTTTTTTTTGCTTTTTTTTTTTTAAGAAAAAAAGAAGCTGGTGTTACCTAATCCTCACTCTGACAGAAATGTTTGAGATGGCTACACTGCTTCTAGATTTTCCTAGAAGTCAGTGGTGCTAAAGAGAGATTAAAGTTGGTTAAACCTTCACATTGGGATGTGATGATATTCTACACAGATGGTGTCCTTTTTGTTGGACATGAAAATGGGGGAAAGGGGAAGTGTAGAGTGTCCACCTGGACATTGGGAAGAGAGATGGTACAGCACAGGCTGTCTTAACCTGAGCAGACACAACTGTTGCTATTCTGTGTGAGCTATACAAATGCAGATACGTGTATTCAGCAAAGTAAATGCTGTGTGAGAAACCCTAGACACAGCATGGAATTCCTGGCTGCCTGTAGTCCAGTGCTGTCATAGATCATGTCTAATTACGTGATAAAGATGATAATTTTTCATTGAGCTTTTGCACAGACCATTGAACGACCATGTAATCTCTTTAAGACACTGCTTACCACTGTGTTCTAGCTCTTGTAAGCTCATCATTTCTCAACAATTTTTTTTTTTTGGTAGCTCAGTTTCAGTCACTGCCTATGAAGTCTTTATTTTGCATAGTTAAATAAATTAGTAGAAAAAAAACCCCATCTCAGGTAGCCAAAACCTTCTCATTATCTATGGTTTATGAGAACCATCCTTAGCATTGTTAGAATACATGTAATACTTGATAATCTCTTACAGTCAGTAGTTAGTAAATTCAGAGTTCAACCATAAAACAATAGCAGTTCTGACTCTACAAGTAGACAACATAAAAGTTTTAAAAAGTGGACCTGTCAACCAGTCCCATTTCTTGTACAAACTGAACTTGAATTTCAACACAAGTGTTTTGCACTACCTCCCAGCAAACAGTTTTACCCTGTACTATGCCAGTCAGGCCTAGAGAATGATAATTCTGATGAATCTGCTGTGTTCTCTGCTCTTCTGTCAGGATGCTAACTGATATTGTCTCTGTGCAGAAAAACTATATTCTGACAAAGAGCAGCACAGACAAACCGAAACATCCGAAAGAATGTGAAGACAGAACTCTATAGAGAGCAACAGGAAGCTCTAAATCAAAAGGTCATTATTTTTCTGTGCCCAATAAGAGGCAGGGTAATCTTCATATCTGACAGAGAACTTCAACTCTTGAGTCTCAGTTTCTTTATATGAGGTTTCAATCCTATGTGAGTAGTAATTGGCTGGTATGTTTTGTTCTCATGAGATCTGTGCTCCTTTATCAATAGAAATGGAAACTGCCATTGATGTCATTAGGGTACTGTCTTCTGCTATGTGGTGAGTGTGAACACTTCAAATCCTAGTATGCAATTAGGACAGGGAGTCAAAGCTGTAGCTGGCTGGTTTATCTGCATGCTATTGTAATGGACTAAAAGTAGTTTCATTTTCTAGTTTTTGAGTAACACCTGTATATATGTGTAATAGGGATGCACATGGGAACAGCACGTGGAGACACTACATGAGGAAGTAGAATGGGAGAAAGCCCTTTACAGCAGTCCTAGGGGAGATAGGCTATGTAGTATGCCAGGGAGAGAAGTGTGAAGACAAAGACCCTTCCTGGTTCCCATCTCAACTGAGACAGGGTCCTGAAGGGTGAGAAGGCAAGGCGCCGGCAGCTTTCATCGGCATTTGCTCGGGGTGGAGTGCATTGCGTAGCAGGGTGCTGTCGTCTCCTTGCAACTCGGGCCTGCTCCTGTCTTTCTCTGCACATTGCTGCTTTTTGGGGTTGCTGGAGAAGGTCGAGTCTCATGTGAACAGATTGGGATATTATTCTCAGTCTTTGTTTTCATATGGTTACTGAGTCACAAAGGGTTTTTATTTTCTGTTTGTCTTCAGTTCCTGTTGTGATAACATATGCAGAGGTTATCTTCATTGGTTATTGCTCAGGCCATAACAGAAGTGTTCTAAGGGGTACTAATCTACACATCTAATTTATTGAAAAGGGTCAGTAGCTTTTGGAGGGATGAAGTGAAAACACTGCTTGTGTGAGATATCCATGACTATTAGAGGTATGATTTTATTGCTTTGAGTAGTCACTGTAAAAAGGTTGGGCTGGATTGCTGTAATGCTACACATTTACAGTAATGAAAAAGATGGTGTTGCTCAAACAAAGCAAAAATCTGTCTGCCCCCCTACAAGTGCTCAAGTGGAAACACCTTAAGGCTCATAGACTTCAGAAGAGAGGTTCTCCAGAAAACTGCTTTGTTTATGCATGTCAGGATTGTCATGAAAAAATTTAGGCTCCAGAAAAACAGTAGGTATTTCTGGAAATCTTGGCTTTGGTTTCTCAAAGTCTGTCTCCCGCATTGGTAAGCAAGAATGTTTCTCTCTACTAAGCTACTTGGTGCACAGTTGCACAGTAACTTCTGAATGGTTAATAGAAGTAGTGTTCATGTCTGAAAAAACCCAAAACCTCAGACTATGTGATGCAATTCCAGTAACCTGAAATGGAACATTGTAAGATACTCTGAGAAAGAATTATTTCATGCCTTTTTAGCAACCAGACTGTAAAATAACAAGCAGTGATTTTGGGGTATCACTCAGTGCTTGATTTAGGATCAATCTCTTAGTGTAGCAGAGGTCAAATTCACTCCTGAGACTACTCTGTGTGGAAGGGACTGCAGTTCCCCATGGTGGATTCCAGAGTTCTTTACAAGCATGTTAATGTAATGCCATGTAAATTTTGAATGCTAATTGTGAGAAAAGTGTAGGTAAGACAGTAACATTCGCAGTGGAAATGAGCACATGAGCTGAATGAGCCGGTAACTTCAAAATTGTTAGTGAGGCAGTGGAAGGAACTCTGTCAGAAATTGCACCAATGAAAACAAGTATGTCTTTACTCTCATGTTGTTGGAGAGCGCATCAGTGTTGTGCAGATGTATACTAGATGCAAGCAGTTTTGGTTTTCTGGGTGCTTCTCACCGAAGATGCACCAAAGCATTTTAATGTGTGATGACTGAAGCACTGGGACTGTGACCCCTATAGGTCATGGATTCAGGTCTGCCTCAAGTTAAGGATGACTAAAACCTGTTACTACCTGACAGCTACTCATTGCTCATGGGGGAGGGAGACACAGTGGTCTGTCCTTACATAGTTCTTAGCAATCCAGTGTCCATACTGACAATTACTGCTCTCTTCAGGCTCTTCAGAAAACCAAAGAAATTGGTAGCTTGACCAGCTTCCGTTCAGGTCAGTGGGGAGGTTCAGGAGGAGTGTCAGTGTGTTGCATTGTGTGGGATGCTGACTTGCTCAAGGCAGATATCACATGTTCTGGCAAAGAGCAAAGAGGAAAGCCTATGGATATTGGGGACGGAGGTGGGGGAAGAGACTTTCCTCTTCTCTGGAAAAAACAGTGTTTTAACAGGAACTGATACTCAGCAACAAAGATGCTGTCAGTAAAACTGTCTTGTGTTGAACACTAGCCTTCAAACACATTATTGAGAATTAAAAACTGATATATTAAGTGAGAAATTATGCCAGGACACTGGTATTATTACGTTGTTGTGATTTTTTTTTTCTTTTTGTTAGCTATATTGTATAGATGGCATAGTATGTAATTTCTAGTAGGCAGACACCCAGAATCTGATGACATTGCTGGAAGGATAGCATACAAACTGCTGCATTGTGTTACTATTGGCCATGAGACAATGTACCAGTCTGTTGATTTTAAATCGGCACTTTGGCTTGTGGGAATTTGTGCCACAACTGTGTTGTCTAGGCACTAAATTATAAGGACTCACGTAATAAAGGACTCAAATGCCATCAAGTAGCTTTTGATATATTGAAAAAGGACAGTGATACGTGGATTTTGTCACCAGAATATTAAAATGAAATAGTTCTGTCTTTGATATGCAATAAAATGGGAAGTATTGGTACTGTATGCCATACATAGATTTTAAGTCAGTAGCATTTTGAGTGTAAAATGTTGTCACCAACAGAGTCCATGAAGGAAAACCACACAGGATTTTGTTCACTGGTCGTGTTTTTGGTTTTTTTTTTTTTTCTTACAAGTGTAAGGAATTACTTTCTACAGAGTGTGCAAGTGTTGAGCGTATTATTGTGTATTTTCAGCCCAATGAGGCCAGAAGCTTTAGGTACATTTCAGTGACATTTTTAGCAGTTTCTCTCCTAGATTTTTGCACCATCTGGAGAAAAAAAATCTAAGGCAACAAGAGCGCTTGATTTTTAAAACAGCTAGCTGTGGAGGCTTAAGATCTCTGGGTATGGCAGCCTCCAGTCATCTTTGCAAACTTTCAGTTAAAATGAATGGAAACATAACTGGTAGAAACTTCTTAAATTTTTTTTTTTTTTTTTTTTCCTTTCCTTTTGCTCTTCTGATATGTTGCAAGGCCAGTGATGAATCCTCTTGCTTCTGGTCTGTCCCTTTGTTTTCACATACTCTGACTTTGGCAGTCTTCCTCTTCCAGTCAATTTATTTTTGTTTGTTATGTTGTATAAATTATCTACATTTGTCCATGGTTACCTTTATGTGGCTGAAGAGATGCACATAAGAGACCCATCAAAGAAATAATTAAATGGTGTAATACCTTAAGAAGGATGCAAAGAGAATCCGCCGTGTTCTGGAACATGTGCCCACCTTCTTGGGTGGTTTTGCTGTTCCTGTTTTGAATGTTAAAAGGGGAAAAAAAAACAGCTCCTGTTCTGATGACTGATGTGTGTGATGCAGTTTTGATTAGCTAAATCTGCCCTGTTCTGTGAAGTTAATGTGGTTTGACAGGACCTTGATTAGGAAGCAGTAATTTCTGTTGATAGTAAACAGTTGGTCACTTTCAGCAGAGATGGGAATGCCTCCCTTTTTCTTGCATGAAGTACAATTTGTTGGTTCATTTCATGGTAAAATACCAAAGGAAAGTGTGGGTGCGATGGGTGAGAATATAGTACCAGGAGCAGAAGTTAGTGGTAGACTCCACAGTCCTCTTAAAATCTGGGCTTTATTTTTTTGTCTGGCATTGAGACACAAAAGAGGGAGAGACACATTTTGTCTTTGGAAGCACTTGCAGTGTAAAGGACTGCAAAAGAAAGCTCAGATTCCAAGACATACATGCAGGTCAGGATAACTCTGTTCCCATACCCTTGCGCCATATTTCTGTAATATGAGGTAAAATTTATTAGTATATCATAGAGTGCTGGTTGGTGGAGAAAGACAGCAGTGAGCATAAACATGAGCTTGATGTGTGAAAGTATTTTTAGGGTTTAATTATTGATACAAACTTCAAATGATAGCTTTTTGTTACCATGCATACACAGTCTCAATGATCATATGTTCTCTCACTATAATAAGATGAATGTTAAATTATAAAGGGACTATAGGTAAGGAAGTTGTACTTTGATTTTTATTTTTTTCTTACTGTGAGCTGGTCACTGTTGCTTGGTGTGAAGGAGGTAATGCCATATATGACAGGCTGAAAAAATTGAGCCCTTGTGGAAACTTTTATTTGAAGAATTCTTGAACTAGAAATTAAGCAATGCTTCATGCCAGAATGAGTGTATGGTTTAATTGTTGAGGGTCTCATTCTGACAGCTTTATCCATGCAGGGCCCCAGCTTCTTGCTTGGTGGTCCTTTTAGCCCCAGTGGGATTACAGGTGTGTTGAAGGCCCAAGTGATTGAAAAAGTATGTCCCTTTCCAGTCTTGGGAATGTCATCTGCCATACTGCCAACTGGTTACAGGTCAGTCTTCCGTGATAAAGACTAGGAAGAGATAGATGTATATGCCTAATTTCTGTTCACACTTGCAGAACTGAACTTTGGCAGTAATTCAGATGACCACTGCCAAACTGACTAGGACTGAAAAAAAATGTTATGAATTAGACCAGGTTTGTAGCTTGAGCTTAGCGGAGCAATAGAGGTAATAAATTGTAAGGGATGGAAACATGGTGGTGGTATTCTTCTCCTCCTCATCTGGATGTGGTCTTGTTTCAGCTAATAGGCTGAATTAATTGACCCCGCCTCCCACATGCGTTTGCTAGAGAGACTTCAGGGGAGGTTATATAAAGTATATGAAATCTAGCTGAATGCTTCTTTTTGTAAGAGGGAAGATAATTTTCCATTCTTACATAATATTTTCTGGCAAGGCAAATTGAATATGGCTCCCTCTAGAGCCCATCGACTTTGCAGCCTCATTCTGTCTTTTTCCCTTTTTTTTTTTTTTTCCACCATGTTTTAATACGGAGCACACTGTTGAGCGCATGTGGGTTTACAACAGATGTTGCACGTGAATGAATCTGTCACATTGTGTTATGCAGATACTGGACCACTGAGGTAAATTAACTGTAGACAGTCCTTTCTGTGACACTCAGAACTGCATCTCCTTATGTGAACGTGGATTTTTTTTTTCTTTTTTATTTAAGGCTGAAAGAAGCACTCGTACTCACTCTTTCCCTCATCCCTTTTTTTAATTGAAGAGAAACATTCTCCTCCTGCCTTTGCCAAATTATTTAGAAGAGTGTAAATTAAAGCCATTTATCTTGACGTGTGCCATTGGAGCAGACTGTTTATACAAGTGTAAGAAATTGTAACATAGTATTTGGTCTGCTCTGCAAGGAAAATATTTTTCTTTTTTCTTTCATTTTTTAATTTTTACATATGGGAGATGGGTATAATGTAATAAAAACTGTTGGAGGCTCCAGTTTACACATCAATGTATAGTGCAGTAGAGACAATCCTATTTTAATGAGAAATATGGGTTTTGTTTTCAGTGTTTACTAAAGTTGTTACAGAGCTAGTTTTAGAGTTATACTATGATCAATTTGAGAAATAATAGTCCTTGCACTTGGTCGAGTTTTTCTGACGGGAGACTGCTTATCAAGTGAATCCAGAATAAGCAGTTACTGACTAATACAAAGCTGTTGATATTTATCCATCAGTTGGTGGACGAGTGAGTCAGGAGTTAAATTATACACGGCAGAAGATTGGAGAAGAAGCCATGTTTAACCCCCAGCTCATGATTCAGACTCCACAGGAAGATGGTGCTAATGTACTAACAACAGAAGCACTTCGACAGCACCTTGACTCCGCACTTCAGGCCAGCAGAGTACATGTTTATATGTACAACAGGTAAGGGAAAAAGCAAAAGTTTTCTTAATTGTCTGTAACAGCTGAAAAGTGGGCACATGCTTCCCTCCATGTGTTTTTAAGTGGTTAGCAGTTCAGAGTCTTCCCCTTAGGACTGTGTTTTGATTTGAATGTCACTGGTTTCTGATACTTGATGTCATGGCATGATAGCAGTGTCAAGCTTTTAACAAATAAAATGGGGTAAGTGGTGTTGGAAGAGATTCTGAGAGTGTAACCCTGTGAGCAGTGCTACAATACCCAGCATTTGTCTTGGTAAAGGAGTGATGTCTGTGCTCTTAAACATAGGACCTTATGGATGGATTGCTAACACTGAAAATCCTTCCATATTAGAGTTGAATTCACTTGCTGACACCATCATGAGTTGCAGAATGACTGTGAACAACTGCACAGGTTACTATCTTTCCAACAGTTTGGATATAAAGGGGAATGCAGATGTATGAGAAATGGCAGTAAGTGGAATAATAGCTGTTTAATAACATAGACATGACAGAGTTGGCCTTCATAGTGTCTGTGTGCACATACTAAAGGTTGGGAAATGTATGTTGTCCAACAGAAAAATAAAGGTGCACCTTAGAAAGGTACCAGCTTTGGGTTAGTGAGATGTCTCCCTGAAAAGTGGTTCCTCCAGGGTTGCTATTTACATGATGATGCGCCTAGGGGTGCTGCCTGTGAAGCATGAAGTCAGCACATCTTTTCAGCACATCCAGCTGATGCCTCAGTGAACTAGTGCTGAGGCGCCAGTCATCTTTTACTCAGCTCCTGCCTTGTCTAAGGTGTTAGAAGTTATGGTGGTGGAGATAGTAACATATCTGAAAAAGGAAGGTAGAAATCCTAATGGTTTCTTTTCTCCTGCACGTGTGGGTCATCTGGGAATATTCTAGTCCGCTGAGCTGGAGCTGGCTTCTCTCTCACTTGGGTCACTGAGTGGTATTTTAAGTCACTCATTTATACAAAGATGGATTTCTGTCCCTTTAGCATGTGTTGACTAGCCTCTATATCCAAAAGCAGCTCCATTATTTTTAATGAGTTTTACAGAGAATGTGAGAATAACTGAAACAAATGCTTGTCTGTAACTACAAAAAGAAAAGCCTTTTTTTGTGAGGTGTAGTATATCTATGCTGAATAATATTTGCCTTTCTCCTTGATTTGCTACTTGAGGCCAAACTCTGTATATGAGTTGCAATTTTAAATCTGTTACGATTTTAAATTAACTTTTCAGTAATTGTACAAGAAAAAAAATATTTGTTGTTTATATTTGTTACAGACAGTGGAAATTGGAACATCTGTGTTATAAATCAGGAGAACTCATCACAGAAGCAGGCTACATGGATCAGGTACATGTAGCAGGCATTTAGTTACAAGATTTGTGTATTCTCATGATTCAGTTTGTGTTGCTTTGATTATATTTTAGTATAACTGTTTTTCCCCTTTCTGATTTTGACAGATCATAGAATATCTTTATCCTTGCTTAATTATCACTCCTCTGGACTGCTTCTGGGAGGGAGCAAAACTACAGTCAGGAACTGCCTATCTATTGTAAGCATGTTTTTTTATAACTTTTTGATCTGATTGGTTTTAATCATGTAACTATGTATGGTTTTTCAGTTGCATTCCCATTGTTTATTCAGATTATGGTTTAACAGAAAAATGCGGGATAAAGTGTAGTATCTCTACAGAAAACTGCATGGATTTTTTTTTTTTTTTAAATTGAACAAAGATTTTCCGGTTTCTAGGAAGTGATTTGTAGGCATCTATTTAAATCCTGTGTTATTTTTCCCATTCTGTTAGCATGCAAAATAAAATGTAAGTTCTGAATTCAGGCTTTAAGAATTTTATGTCTCTCTTTTTTTCTTGCTTGAAATAAACTTCGTTTTGGTTAGCTTTTTTGTTTGGTTGATTGGTTCCCCCCCCCCC
>NW_020799143.1:12350696-12355369 GCF_003259725.1 Athene cunicularia
CCCCATATGAAAACATTGATTGGCTGGGAATTTTGTTCCTAAGAAAATGTCTTGGATTAAATCTCAAGTCTTCCTAAGGAATAAAGAACAAATCCTTTGCTTATGAGATCATTAAAGAAACCATATAGTATCTTTTATGGGCGGTTTCTCACAGTTTACAAGTGTGATATTATGTGCTCTGAATCCTTTAAAGAGTTAATTGTTAATCTGTGCAGGCATTTTCTGTTAATTATGCAAGAGTTAGCATTTGAGTTATTGTTTCTGTCCTGGTTTGCATGTCTCTGTAAAAGCAATTTGCAATGGCCATCTCCTAACCTTTAGTGTACAGTTTTAGATGGGGAAATAAGGGGGTTTGTGTTTTCTGGTTGGGAGATTTGGAATAATGACTTAAGCCTGGTTAAGCAGATACAGTGTGGTTTGAACCACAGAATAAGGCAGCCAAAAGCCTTTCTAGTCTGTCAACATCACAAATTCAGAAATGGGGGTGGGAGATGTGACAGTGATAGTGGTGACAGCCATGGTAGAAGGAAAACTTGATGGTTGATAGTCAAGCTGCCAGGGCATTTGAAGGAGCACAGTATTGTTATAGATAAACAAAGATCAGCTATATTGATTGATTACATTTGCAAGATGATTATTAGACTAGCAAGAAGTAATCTGATACTATGAGAAAGGCTTTCTCTCCTCAGCCCCCTCTCTTCTTTCCCTCTCCCCTCCCCCTCTCCCCTCCCCCCCAAATTCTTTGAAGCAGTTGGCTGCTTTATTGTTATTTAGGTGCTTGATGATTTGTTTTGCTTTGCTTGTAAATTGAAGTATTTTTAACCTGTGAATATTCCACTTTATACAATAACTTTGTAAGAACTGAATATTTTTGTTAAAATAACAACTGGGCTGCAAGAAAAGTACATAAAGAAATCTGCCTTAAAACATGCCTTACATTTTACGAAACAACTGTACCAGAAAAGGTTTTAACTTGTAACAGAAGATAACTCAATTATTTGTGCAAATATGAATTTTGAAAGTATGTTTGTTTCAGTACTTATTTTGTCTTTGTGTGTTATTTTCTCCTGGTTCTTCTTGCAGAGGGAAGCCTCCTTTGCAGTGGATCAACTTTGACCCCTTAGAATTCTTGGAAGAGTTAAAGAAAATAAACTACCAAGTGGAGAGCTGGGAAGAAATGCTGAATAAAGCAGAGGTTGGTCATGGTTATATGGATCGACCCTGCCTGAATCCTGCTGATCCCGATTGTCCAATCACAGCTCCTAATAAAAATTCCACCAAAGTAAGTTTGTTTGTCCTTGTGCATGTCTTTTCAAGGGAGGCCAGGGTTGGGGGGGGACATCAGAGAGGAGAGGGCGGTACCATTGTCTTCCACGCAATACATAGTTTGTATTTTTGTTTGATGTCATTTTTCTGTTCCTGTTACATGCTGTTAGCCCACAGTTGCAAACTTTACCTCATTCTGTGATGTAGTGCCTAATCATGCGTATTCAGAGTGAGAGTACAGTTGTGAGCTACTGGTTGGGTGTGGCAATGTGGTTATGTGGCATTTCAGCAAACCTGATGCCTCAGATGGACATAGCTACCACTGGAATACAGCTACTGCTATACATTCATACCACCCAGCAAAGCCTTCCTTCAAGTAGTGCCAGTTTTGCTGATTTTTGTGAAGAATTTGAAGTCAAGGGCCCAAATTTTATATATCCCTTTATCAATCACATCAGGCTTTGGAGAAATCGCTGTCTGGTCAACACGTAATCTGTCTGTTTTGTTTAACTTGTTTTGTTGAACACATTTCTTTTTGTAGACCTACTAGATTGTCTTTAATATCTCTTACTGTAGTACGCTGGGTGTTGAATTAGGGTATTAGTTTGTCTAAAGTTAGGAAACTGATTCATTGCTTCTTTATAACGTTTCCAGCCTCTTGATGTAGCCCTTGTTTTGAGTGGTGGATGCTATGGACTGTCAAGAAAATACATGCATTGGCAGGAGGAGTTGATTATAGGTGGTACAGTCAAGAACAGTTCTGGTAAACTTGTCAGGTAAACAAATGTTTAAAGAAAATCTCCCAAGTTTTTCTTTGTTAGAGTTTGGATTTTGGGGCATAGGGGGAGGAAAATCTACTGCCCTTCATGTGTATTATGAATCTCAGTTTAGGAGGCCATGCCTCAAGAGAACATAATTTAAGGGAGTGATTAGACAGTTGTTTAAGGAGGCATCATTGCTTCCTGCTTCTAACCTCAAAATGAAACCTTTTTCCTGGCAACTTTGTTGTTTAGAATGCATGTATAAAGCACTGAACAGTGTTTAAAGCACTGAACATCTCATGTGTTGAAATAAGATAAAGGAAAAAGGGGAAAAAAATTTGGATAATGTGCTCACTCATTTGACTTCTCTCAGAATTCCAAAATTATCTTTTTGTTCAGGATCAGTACAGAGAAAAATCTTATTTCTGTGTCTCGACATGTCGAATACAGCTTTGAGTGATAAAACAAACCCCTTTGTTTCAGACTTCTTGAAGAAGTCGTGGAACACTGGACTTCAGAGGAGGGAAAAATACTGTGAAATAGAACTGTTCTGAAAATTGTAGGTCATACTAAACTAAATGAAGCATATTTCTTCCATATTTAATACAGAGAATTTTTACTAGAACTTTTAATATGAATTTTGACATTTTCTACGTTCACACTAAGCATCAATAAGTCTTTCAACAAGTAGCCAAAGAATATATTTTTAGTGAAAAATTAAATAGTTCCTTGATCTTCTAAAATTATTGAGTACAGTTGCATACTGTGGAAATTCAAGATGGATAATTAGTGCCATTGTGTACTCCTTGCAGCTTGTCAGGCATGAGGAGTTTAATCTGGCATTTCCCTCCAAAGGATGAAAAAGACCAAGGTCTTCAAATGACAAATTGCCAACAGCATTGACAAGATCTTTTAGAAATAACTGTTCCTGTGGCATTCCCACAGTGATCTGTCTATCAGCTGTGATCTTTATAACTGATTTGTAGGGTTACATTCTTTGCTCCTGTGACTGATCCTATTGAAAATAATGGCAAAACTCTCATTAACTTCAATGAAACCAGATTTAGACTCAGTACTGCATAGACCCATACAGCTGCACCAGATACACAGTAGAATAATTATACTATGTTCAATTTTAATACAAACATGTGCCCTATAAAATCGAGAACTTACACAAGCTCCTGTTAGGGTCTCATTTGGGACTTGATGGTATGAAAATAATTTCCTGAAAATACTTATTTTATGCTGCTTCTTCTTCTTCTCTCATGTCACAGTGCCCAGGCTTTGCAAACCATGTTTCAGTTAATGACTCCTAAGCAAATGTACGAGCACTTCAAGGGGTATGAATATGTTTCCCATATCAACTGGAACGAGGATAAGGCAGCAGCAATTCTGGAAGCCTGGCAGAGGATGTATGTTGAGGTAAAATTGAAAATAACCGAGATAACACACTATAAAGTCTTGCTGAGATCTGCTGCTTTCTGTCATGGCTTTTTACAGTATTTTTTCAAGGAAGGTTCTTAAACCAGAACTGAGTCATTGCCTCCCAGTTATTAAGCTGATTTTTTTTTTTTTTTTGTTTCAGTTAAGATGCTGCTTGGTTATTTGCATATGAGAAACCATGAAGGTTTTGCTCTTTGCTGTCAGGGACATTTTTTCTTTTCTGGGGCTGAGAAGGAACAAAAGAGCTAGCCAGAATTTAAAAGGTTTTGGTTGGCGTGGTTATTCTCAAGGTGTCTGGAACACATTAGCCAGCCATGGACTGCTGTCTCAGTGGCAGCCTGGGTGGGGAGGCTATGTGACAGTGCCTGGCCTTGCTGTCCCAAGCTCTGACCTCTGCTGTGCTGCTTCTGACCTCTTCCAATGGCCAGGCAGGGGGAAAGAGGAGCACCCGAGCTTGCTAGCCTTGGATTAAAGGCAAAGCTTGTCCTGCAACAAATCTGTGGTGGAGTTATGGGAAGACGATTCAATTGAATGCTTGGAATGGGCTGGGAATGCAGTAGCCTTTCCTGAAGGATGCAAATTCTTGTCTGATAATCAGTAGCTTGCAAGAAGTAATTACCAAACACATTTGTGTAGCATCAGCATAATCTTTATGTAGGGTGTGGACTTTCGCAGGAATGTTAAGGCAAAAGTAGTTGATTTCAGATGTGTGCTGTAGAAGATGGTAATGATTTTTTTCTTTAGTCACACGAAGTTTTATTTTTCTCTTCATAGGTTGTTCATCAAAGTGTTGCACAAAACTCCACTCAGAAGGTGCTCTCCTTTACTACGACCACCCTGGATGACATCCTGAAGTCATTTTCTGATGTCAGTGTTATCAGAGTAGCTAGTGGCTATTTACTAATGGTAATAAAACAAATTTATTTCATTTTCTCTGGTAGTAGAGCAGGGCTTAAATATCTGTTTTATTGTTAGCAGTGAGTAGTCCAGTACATTTTAGGCGTATTTAAAATAAAAGCTACTTTGTAAACTTTTGCCTAAGGTTTGTCACCTGTTCCTCTGTGTAACATCTGTGATGTGTCTGTTCTGTTTAAAAATGTTTGTAAGGATGTGTATTTTGGGTGGTGAGAGGGAGCTGTTAGAGAAGGATACATTCTAATATTTTGCTTTTTTTCCCCAACTCCTTCTCCGACACCCCACCCC
>NW_020799143.1:12355419-12361997 GCF_003259725.1 Athene cunicularia
TGTATAAGAGACAGCCCCCCCTTGCTTTAGCTTGCCTACGCCTGTTTAACAATGCTGCGGTGGGACTGTGCCAAGTCTCAGGGTGCCGTGGGGCTGGCAGGAGTCTTGCTGGTTGCACTTTCAGTGGCTGCAGGATTGGGCCTGTGCTCATTGATTGGAATTTCCTTTAATGCTGCCACAACTCAGGTATTGAGGAGACATGAGTCTGCTGTTAAATTACAAGTACTGTTAGTAAATGGACACAACTGAATTTTTGAGGGGAGAAAATCTGCAAAAGTGTTTTGTCTCTAGGTTTTTACTTGTGCCTTTCTCTTATCTCATAGCTTATGCTGTGAGAAATTAAATGATCTTGCTGCCAAATGATATTAAAGAAAAAAGCAGCTAACATGTAGTTTGTGTAATTACTAGACTCTGGGTTATTTGATTTTTCTTTGTCCCAATATGAATGGAGGCATCAGTTGTACATAAACTGCAGGTTTTGTCTTTACATCTGAATATATCAGGATGTTCAAATTTAGAAAATATTTTGAATATAACTTGAATTATTATCAAGTTATATTCTTTGTCTACCCAGAACCTGAATTACCTCTGGAGAGATTCTGTACCTGTATATGATGTACTGCAAGTTCCTTAGCAGTATTCCAGAATAAAAGTTAATAGCTGTATTGCATCCTTTTGATTTTCATTTTACCCTTGGATTTGTGTACAGTGTAATGTAAAAGTTGCTTTAATTAGCCATTTAATGGCTAGCTGCATGGCAGATCATAAAACAACCATCTTGGTTTTTGTTGTTTTGTTTCTCCACCAAGGTTTTGCCTTTTCTTGCTCTTGGAGTTGGTGTAGATGATGTTTTCCTTCTGGCACATGCATTTAGCGAAACAGGGCAGAATAAGAGAATTCCATTCGAGGTAATGACAAAATGGGGGTTTGTGGGAAGATAAAACTAAAGACTTCATATAGGAAAAGATAATTGTATCCAGTATTAATTAGTAGTGATTTAAAAAAAAAAATATATTTATTTTTCTCAATAGCTATTCCAAGGATCTGGAAATTCTTCTGTCAAAATAGGAAGTGATGGCAATGCGTTTGATCTAGAGTGTTTTGGAATGTTCACATTCTTTTTGTCTTTTTTTTTAAATGTCTTAGATTTATTTTATCTAGCAATTTTAATTTAGAGCTGTCACAAAAAGGCTAATTTACATTATCCAAATTCTGCCCAAAATTTCAGCAAAAGTTGATGTAAATTTAGGAACAAACTCAAAATACATGTCTGACAATTAAATGATAGAGTGCTTTTAATGGAAGAACACAAAAGAAAGAGGTGAAAAGAAAGAGAAGGAAGACAGCTTAGAAAGCAAACATTTATTTTTATTTGTATCAATCTTTATTTATTTGTTACAGCCTTACATTTAAGTTATTTTGTATATTTTTCTGTTTTTCTTTTCTGATGTTTATAATTGACCATGACGTTTCAAAGTGTAACATAATACTGTTATGAAATCTAAGGTGTCGTCACATTTATAATCCTCTCCTTTTATTGACCTTTTTACCCTCAGTCCGAAGTTTAATATCTAAAGTACAAACCATTTAAAAGCAATGTGTGTGTGTGTGTATATATATATATGTATGCACATTCTGTTTTGTACAAGTAATGTCTTTCACGTACTCTTTCCAGTTGGTTTGGAATGCAGGCATTACAACCTCACTTTTATAACCTCCATATGCTTCAAAATAGCCTGTTGGGTTGGGAAAGGGTTGAGTGTTTATCTTGATTTCTCTGCGGTTTTTGTGTGTGGTACATGGGGTTTGGGTTGTTTATTGTTTTGTTACATACTTCTTCAAGATGTGTCGCTATGTTATGCCTCTGTGTTCCTCATACATGCTTATTTTGTTTGGAAAATGAGAACACCAAGTGACTCCACTGGTAGAAAATACATCCTACTTAATTACAGATGTATTTGATATAATGTCAGTATCCATTTAGTTTTGTGTTCTGAAGCTAGAATCAGCTTTGATAATGTTTTCTACACTCAAAAAATATGCAATTCATGTGTCATCTGCTTTTCTCCTGAACAGTATACTTAGTATTTTGTTTAATCTCCCATATTCTCAAATGCACACTTGTATTTAGAATTTCATTGTAGTATTTCTTCGCTGTTACCTTGTTATATCTGTAGGATGACCCCTTCATTTGTAGGACATGGGCTAACTCACTTGACTTTTAAGATACATCATTTGTTTTGCAGGACAGAACAGGTGAATGTTTGAAGCGAACAGGAGCAAGTGTAGCCCTTACATCTATCAGCAATGTTACTGCTTTCTTTATGGCTGCCTTAATCCCTATTCCTGCTTTACGAGCATTTTCACTCCAAGTAAGTTTACGCACTATTTTATTAGCCCTTACGCATGGTCCCATCACAGAAGGCCAGTGATGATACTGGTTAGTGTTAGTGTTAAAGTCTGTGTTCAGTGCTGCTGCAGGTATGTGATCACTGTGTACCATAGATCTGGATAATATCAACTGCTGTCTGCCCTTGATTCTGCTCCTCCCATTTCTCATGCCTGGAGTCTCTCACATCCTGTTAGCAGGTGAAAGAATATCCTGCCCCATCACAGCTGGGTTGAGTGCAAAAACCAAGATATATGCAACTAAACAGAAACAAGTCTCTAGAAAGATTGGCATTTTTCAGTCAAAAGGAGTAGACTATACTGTAGTGTGTACTGTAACATTCCACAGTAGGAATTTAATCCTTTCATTCACATTTGTCCAATTTGCTGCTTTTAATAACTATAACTAATATCCAGTGACAGCAGCGGATATGGATTTTCTGTATTGATTTTTACTGCAGTGGTTTATACTGCCTTACTCCCAATGTAATTTTAGCAAACTTGGAGAATTCAAGAATTTTACATTCCAACTTCTTTGAAAGAAAAATGTCAATATTATGGGCTGAACCACGTATCGCTCACTCTCCCCTTGTCTCTTTGTCTTCTTGTATTTGTTTGTAATAATATAGCTTCAGGAATATGAAATATTAAGGATGCCAGAAAAAGATTTCTTCTAATATCAAGGGTTCTTTGAAGAAAGTTTTGAGTTTTTCTGCCCTGACAGAAGCAATTGATAGCTCTGTCTGACCTTGGTGCAGAGCAGCCAAACTACTTTTTTCGTAGTTAGTTTTCTTCTGCTGTAGCCTGGTTCATTCTCCTGGAACTCTTGGCTACCCACAGGAAGCAAGGGCTACAGTTTTTCTTAACACATGTGGCAAATACTGCTGGTTTTAGGGATTTAAGTTCACCTGCATTAAGCTGTAAAATGGTAAACTGTTTGCAATTGCAGTTATATTACCAATAAGCATTAATAATTTGTTTACCGTTCCCTTTTCAATAGGCAATTCGGTAGTGAATAATAGAGAAAGTAAAGGCCTCATTTTTTTTTGCATTGATAAGCAGATGTCTATGGCAACTGAATCCTGAATGGTTAGCAGTATTTAGCTCTGCTGATTTGCCAAAACCCAGATGTATTTTCTTACAGGTAATGTGACAGTGAATTGTTTTATTTTATGGCAAAGACCAGTGTCAGTGTGTAAATTTAGTTTTGCCTGCTGCCATGCTGTAGACTGAGTCACTGAAATTTCAGAAAATGAAGTCTGCATAGCAAAATGACAAACAAAAACTTTCCAGCGAGATTTCAACATATTCATGTATGAACATGCTGATATTATTCAGAATAAAAACATCATGATCAAAGTCCTTTTTAAGGCCGTGATTAATGTGGAATCTATGTGTAGGAACATTTGGGTGTCCAGAATGTCTGAGTTGCTCAATCTTTTCTCTTATGCATCTGTAATTTGTCCCTGTTTGCACATTGTAACCCTTTATATGTATATGACATGGAAAAACATGAAAAAAAAGGGCAGTTGGAGACCTGTAATGAGGATTTATTGATGCTAGAGCAGTGTGTATCACTGATACGTGTAAGTTAGGAACCACTACAATATCATCCATTGTTTTTAGAAAAAAACATCCATTACTTGCTTTGCCTAGCTTCAACAGGTAAACCCAAAATCAGGTGATACATTCATTACAGCATTCAGAATCAGATAACCATAGCAGATTTTGGTGGGTGGTCTGTATTTATATATGGATTACTTTATTTACGTCTTCTTCCTCCCTCTCCCTATTTCTCAGGCTTGTTTAAACAAGAAGTCCTTGGTGTCTTTGATAGCTTCCTAGCAAGACTTAGAAAGCAATGAAATACTGCATTTACTTTTCACAGATGCTGCCATCTTCTCATCTAGATAGTGAATTTTTAACAGATGGGCAATCCTTAAAAAAAGGATTGCTCTTGACCTTGTTTTGCTCTTCATTCATTTCTCTTAAGACATTGCAAGATAATTGTCAAAGTTTCCATAACTTTTGAGGCCCCCTATCTGTAAAAGTAACCCAGCTGCTGAGGGAGAATAAATGATTTCCTGCATCTGCAAGCCCAACTTTTACTTAGAAACTCACGTTTTGCATATCAATGCATTCTTCTTTCTCAGCTTCTGTTCTGCCAGCTAAAGCAGTTCATTGATACCTCTGAGTTGTTCATTTACTTTATGGAACTCAAACACTGCAATTCTGATGCTGTCTTGCTGTCTAAGGAGTTTGCTAGGGTTGGCTCTTGCTGAGTTTAAAAAAAATAGAAATCAGTTCTTTTGAAAGTGAGATTTTTTTAAAATCAATTCCATTATGCAGATAGGGACTGGTTTAGCTTTTTCACCATTTAAATGTTTTTCATTTGTTGAGCTTATTAGCCCCTTATTTAAGCATTTTTAGGGCTTTGAGATGCTGAACATGTCCCAGATGCTCAGTCACAAGAATCACCTGTAAGACTGCTCAGGGCTTTGAAGTAATAGGTCCTGAGTTTTCAAATGTGTTTCATTTCTTAGAATGGTGGTGGAGGAGGAGGTTATCAGAGAAATCCACTGAAAGTTTTTGAAAGTTTGCAGTAGGAGTGTCTTAAACATAGCTCTTTGTTTTGAGTATAAATGAAGGAAGGCAAAGCAGAGTGTCACTATTGCTGGGCTGAATTCTTTCCTTAGACGGACTATTCGGACACCATTAGGAAATAAACTCTGCCCAGGAAAGAAAAAGTACAGCTTCACAAAAATTCATCTAACTTTTCTTGCACCAGAAACTTTCGCCCCTAACAGCAGAGGAGAGGTTGTGGATTCACTAATGAGTAGGGGTGAAACTTTTCCCATTAAGTCTTAGCAGTAACTTTTTCCCTCACTGTAATAATGACAATTTTTTTTCCTAAATGTAAAAGTGCGCTACCAGGTGGTGGTGGTGGGTTTGTGGAGAGAAAGAATCTGAGTTTCTAAGCTCATTCAATTATCTTACTCTGCTGAAGTGGTTTGTCCTCCTCCTTTTACCCATGTCATTTACTTTTCCCTGTTCCTGACACAAGAATTTAACAAGCAAAATTAAAGCCTAAGGGAAGGGGGGACACCAGAGACATATTTTCCTACTGTTTTGGAACAACAACATAAAATACCCACAAAATAAATAAAATAAACAGCAGAGGTACAAGAGAATTTAGAGAAGCATGTAGAAAGATGCTTGCTTAGAAATCTAGAAAGTATAGTAAGGTTCCAATCCAGCAAAACATCTAAAATCTATGTTGAATTTTCTTTCTGCCAGCAATACCCTCCCTTACAGCTCAACATGTTTATGTGAGCAAATTATTTTAAGTAAAACTTCCAATAAGTAGCCTGTAATGAATGGATCCAATTAAAAAAACAAAGCTAACAGCTGAGACACTGCTTTGAATGTTTTATCAGTGCATTAAGCACACAGGAAACTTGATCATTTTGTTTAAATATATCACTTAGATGCATCCACTTTCCTAATGTTGCCCGACATATTTTCAGAAGGAGTAAAATATCCCAAATACTGTTAGTTACCTACATGTTCTCTAAGAATCACTGGCTGCACTGATCATCTGTAAGCAGTTAAGGTTAAAATTTACAGTCTCACTAGGTCAGCACAGTTTATTTTTCTGTTGGCAAAAGTTTCCTGGAGATTCTCCCAACAGAAAGACAGAGGTAAGACACAAGTACTCCTGGGCAGATTGCATTTGCTGTTAAATTTGCCGAGATGTGACAGTACTATTTATTTTAAATACAGAACAGTTATTTGTCTCAATATGTGTAATTACAGTAAATAAGCTGGCTTCGATATAATTATCATCATAGTATCTGAAAGGCCATGCCTTCTCTTGTCTTTCCCTGTCCCATTACAGCTAAGCACAGAAAAAGCAGCACCACAGAAAGTGAGGATACTTGACTGGAAATCTAGAATGTATAGTTAAGTTCCCGATTCAATAAAACATGTAAGCCACACTGAATTTTCTTCATGCCAGCAGTCCCAGCTGAAGCCAACAGATCACTCATGCTGAAAGTTAAGCCTGTGCCAAAACACATCACCAGACAAGGACTTTTTATTTAATGATCTCAAAACACTCAACAAACATTTATTTTCCCAAGACAGTGGGTCTATTTGGCCATTAATTATAAAGCAGAATTCCTCATTAG
>NW_020799143.1:12362047-12419127 GCF_003259725.1 Athene cunicularia
GGGGGGGGAAGGGGATCTGAGTCTGTAGCTGTCAGAGTGAGTTGCAGATAGGCAGCAGTTAGGGTGGAAGTTTCCCTGACAGACCTCCTCGTCTGTTCATCACCTCTGGCTATGCAGCACACCCGTTCTCCTTGGGTGGGCTGCCAGGAATGGCACATAGCAGCACATACCTTCAGCGGGGCCCCAGCCTACCAGCCTGGCTTGCATCTCCCCTTGCTGCCTCCACAGCACAGACTGCTGTTCTTCTGTCTCTGTTAACAGTTGCAGCAGCAATAATATTTTTAGACTGTGCATTATGAAAAGATGCAGAAAGCAAAGCATATTTTTCGAGAGGTGATCAACAGGTTTTTTTCTGATTGATGGAGTATTTTTACTACTCTCTGATCTCATTTCACTGAATGCTTTAATTTTACACCCATGAGTAGGCCCCATTTTATCCCTTCTAGGACTAATCTTACCTTTGTTGATTTCTCCAGGAAATGGTCTGAGACCCTTTCATCTCCCATTTGACCATTCATCTGTGAAGGGGTGAGAGAAGATGCCCTGTCCCCCAAAATCCTAAGCATGCTGTCAGCTTGGGTGCTGCTAACAGATTTCCTGTACTGGCAAGCTCTGCTACCACTGTTTTTTGTTGGTGCTTTTCCAGTCAGTGTAATTGTTACAGATTGTGGGTATTGACATGGTCACATTTGTCATACATTCCCATTCCCAGCCACCATATATCTAAATGGTATTGGGAAGGGAAGAGGTTGCTGATGCATCAGCTCAGAGATTGAGTCACCCCTCAACAGTTCTCTTCCTTCCCTCTCCTTATCAAGTCACAGGGTGTTTCCTTGATGGGACAAAAAATTAGAATTGATACAAGAACAGTATTTTCTGTATTTAATTGTGAAAACAGAAAACTATTACATCCTTGAAATGCGGGGAAAGTGGGTGAAGGAGAGACAGTGTGCAATATATAGAAAGTGTGGTGTTAAGCTCTAGGAATCTATTTCAGTACAAATCAGAACAGAGAGAATTGTTTAAAAATATTTTACTTGCAGGGTTATTACATCAACACTGGAATGGCACAATGGAAAATCTAGTTGTTCTAAAAAGATGCCATTTTAACAGGCAGATTTATTGTGTTGTTGGATTAGTTTTGATACTTCTTAAAAAAATCAAATGTGAATATAATGAATGGCGTCTCTACCATACACTTAAGGATTAGTTTTCAGGTTTAGTGGCATTTGAGGTTTAAGGATATTGGGGTTTACAAAGGGAATTGATAAGGCATGAAGCATTTGAAGTTTATGGAGCTGGAACAGAGGACTTCTGTTAGTTTTTCAGCTGTGCTGGGAGGGGTAAGAATTACTGAGTCAGGCCTCAGCTGTTTTTTCCAAATCTCGATAAATCTTAGCTGATCCTTGATAGAAGATCTTGGTTAGACACAACTAATTATTCATGTTATATGGGTGATTCAACCTTCTCTGGTTTAGCAGCAATAAAGAAAGCAGTTGTATGAACCAGGTCCAACAAACACCTTGTTTGCAACAGCAGTCATTTGTTTTTCTGACAGATTCAATTAATTCTAGAGAGGATCAAAAGGAAATAACTTAATTTTAAAGTCTTGGCTATGACCTTACATACCTTTCTATGTGGATATTTATAAATCACTAAATAGGCATTGGATCTTTTTTCTCAAAGATGGCTAAAATCTAATTTCCTTTAAGTACTAGATAAATTCTGTTTTAGTAATTATGTCTACAGACAACCAGTAGTACCAAACTCTTCAAGCAGGCTGGAGACAACAAAAGAGAAACACCAATAAAAGATATTTCTGTATATAATATATTTATTATTGAAATGAAATACTTACATAACTAGTTGGTTCTGTCATTCTCAGAAAAGTAAAACCAGTATCTAGGCTTTTTAGATGCTCTGACACCTTCTGAACCCTAAATATCATTCAGTAAGTTAGGACTTTGATTTTCACAGATAAAGAGACACAAAAATTAAATTTGCATTGTTTAGGCAATTTATATTATGTTTTACATACAAGTCAAAAATTTTTAAAGCATGGATTTTTGATATTACATCTTTTGAGCTGCTGGTTTGAGGTCTGATTTTTCAAGATCAAAAGCAGCCATTTGTTTATTTTGGAAAAAGGAGGGCCTATTTGCATTAGGTCAGCAACTTCATTTTTGTAGCGCAACTTTTGTTATTTTTTTATGTCTTTATTAACCCAAGCAGTTGTTAACTTCAGAAGTTACAGGTGGAGGCACTTGATAGTTTATATTATTTCCTTAACATGAAACTAGGGTACTTTTGAGATAGCTGCTGCTTATCTAAGATAAACAGAAAAATTTCAGAGGGTTTTTTTACCTGTTGATGGCTCAACCGTATTTTTCCCAGAGTCTCTCCTACTCTTATAACTACCTTCCAGTCCCATCTGTGTCCAGGCTTTGTGATGACTATTACTCTTAACAATTCTGCATTACAAATAAATGATATTAATAATAATGGTATATGCCGCACCACATATGTTTATGGAGATTCTCTGGGAATCTCTGTGTGGGAAAGGATTTGAAGTACGGTTTGAAAGGGGGTGGGCAGGGAGGTTGATTGTTTTCATTACATAATGTTCGCTTTGCAACTTCAACCAAGTATTCTTGTTCCAATCTAAGATGTATTCTTGTTCCAATTTAAGACTCATTTTGGTAGACTGGCTCATTAATCAAGTCCTGTTAAACACAAGCATATTAATATGTAAATTTACTTTGTGGTTTTGGATTAATTTTGATTCTCCTTTAAAAATAATCCCTGATAAACACAAAATGTTATTCTTTTTGTCTAGACTTTTAAGTACATCAAGTGCATAATACTTTACTAAATAGAACAGTTTCATGAAAATCCACTTAAACCTTTATTTTACTTCTGATTGAATAATGTGGTTTAATGTTACTGTGATGCTTAAATTACTTCAGATCCCTTAAATGTGAAAACTTCATTTTTAGTTCCAGGTTTGTTTTTTCTTCCATATTTTTCACTGTGAGACTCTAAATATGGTAGAATCTCATGCAACTGTATTATTTGTTGTTGTCCCTGTTTTTCATTGTCACATCTCCAGGCACAGATTTATTAAAATAATATGAAGTTTATTATTAAAGTAAATTAACTACAGTGGGCCTACCATAATGAAATGGGAGTGTAAAAGTTTATCTCCTAGTTTCCTCACAGAAAAGCTATAAAGCATCTCATGGGTTGACGTGATAAATGGGTAAAAGGATAAGAATTGAAGTTTTATGTGTAGTAAAGCTGATGCCCTACATGAAGCTTAGTAATGACATCACTTCTGCTATGATTGATGTCTAGGCAGCAGTTGTGGTCGTATTCAACTTTGCTATGGTTCTGCTGATTTTTCCTGCTATCCTGAGCATGGACCTTTATCGTCGAGAAGACAGGAGACTGGATATATTCTGCTGTTTTACAAGGTGAGAATGTGTGATAGATTGATATGTGAGGTGTGTCCTTTTTGGGGTCACCATTCCCTGTACTACCTTGTCAGGAGTGGGAGTTCTTCATTGCAACGGGGTCAATATGTTATTGTTATGATTTCATTGCTAGTGTCTGATTTACATGCACTACCTTGATTTTTTACCTGACTGGGGGGGAAAATTTAAAATAGGTCGGTCACTCTCTTTCTCTCTCTCTCTCACACACACACATTTTTCCCTTCATTCATATGTATGTTCATTTTGAGTATTGTTGTTGAGGACAACTTCTTGAAAGCAGATAAAAGATCAATGCTTTTGGAATATCTTCAAGTATTTTTAGAATGTTACGGAGTGCTGCAGTGTGCAGTGCTAGTATTAGTCTTGGAAGACTGTACATAACTCAGGGTACTGAGAGGCCTTACTTAATCACTGTGTGCTAATTTTTGTGCTTTTTATGCTTTTAAACTTAAATACATAATGTATGAACTGTAAGAAGGACTTCCCCTTAACCAAGTTTTTCATAAGACTATGAGGAATGCAGGATTATCAGTACCATTACAGGGTAATGCATGATAAAGTTTCTGTTATGACTGCAATGGTAATTTAGAATGGTAATAGTTCCATGCCAAAGAGTGCATACACAGACTCTTACCTGATACACAGCCAGCTGTGAGCGTTGAGTGGTTCTAGGAGCAGTCTACTGTCATCAATTAAACTTGTTTTCTACCTTAGTTTTTGGTTTTGCCCACAATGAGGAGGATCAGCTACATTTCTACACATGCACTCTTACCATCATGACCAGGATGTGGAGAACCCACTTTGTAATCTTAGCCTTTTACACCCACCCAGGAGCTGTTACAGTTTGACATTTTAAGTTTAATGTCAAAGACAGAAAGCACTTTCCTAAATTTGTTTTTGAGGGAGTGATTAAAACAGGAAGCTGATCCCAAGCCAGGACTCCTACTTTCTGTTTCTGATTCAGTCATAGTTTCATGGATAGCCTAATGTGCTTAAATTTTGGCACCCTGATTCTCAGAAATACAGGGCAATTGAACCTTCCATTTATTCCATATTTATTACATATAAAGAAAGGCAGTTGAGAGCTTACTTTGTTTAGGTAGGCAACATTCTGCATTCTTGGTTTTGTAGGATTTGTCCACTTGGTGGAAAATCTCTGATACTGTTCTCTATCATCAGTTTGTCATTTCTCATGTACAGGAAGAGGTTTGTCTCCAGTTTTCAAATAAACAAGTATCTGTTAAGGTCTTTCATAGACAAAAATAAAGGAAATGGATCAATTATCTCTGTAATTTTGTCTCTTCATGTTGCCCATCTTTCCTAGGAATTAATCCTTGCATGTGTTTACTTAATTTTTAAAACATTCAGTCAGTGTATGGCAAGTGGTTTCAATCTGCCTCCCAAAAGTCTGAGATCTTATCCAGAAGGCCCAAATATTATTTAACAGTTACTTTAATAGTTCTAAACAGAAGAACTCAGTATGTCATGTGTTTACATTTTGATCTAAATAGCTTAGTTCTCAGCATGGGCACATAGATGCAAACTCACACACCTATTGTGCATTTAGACTGCATGTAACTACCTGAATATTGACCTGATTAGCATGTGTAATTGATGGAGTGGTGTGGGTAGGTGTGTCTGCAGACAGATGCTGGTTCCTTCTTTCCTGAGCACAAGAAAAGTGCATGTATTCTCAGAGGCCATGTCCCAGAAGTGTTTCCTAAAGGTGCACAATAAAATTTACATCAAAGCATTACACTTAATTAATATAAACCATCTAATAGTAGTGGGAGCAGTCTCGAATGGAAGCAGCTTATCCTATCTCTGTTATTTAAAATAAAGATAGATCTAAATGCAAACAGATGTTTTTCTCTTCTCTTACAGTCCGTGTGTCACTAGAGTGATTCAAATTGAGCCTCAAGCATATGTGGAAAATGACAATACTTGCTACAGTCCTCCGCCTCCATACAGCAGTCACAGTTTTGCACATGAAACTCAGATTACAATGCAGTCTACAGTGCAGTTGCGCACAGAATACGATCCTCATACGCAGGTGTACTACACCACAGCAGAGCCTCGCTCAGAAATATCTGTGCAGCCAGTGACAGTGACGCAAGATAATCTTAGCTGCCAGAGCCCAGAAAGCACAAGCTCGACGAGGGATTTGCTTTCCCAATTCTCAGACTCCAATATGCATTGCCTTGAGCCACCCTGTACGAAGTGGACACTCTCATCTTTTGCAGAAAAGCATTACGCTCCATTCCTCCTAAAACCAAAAGCTAAGGTAATCGAGGAACTGTTTACCTCTTCTTCAAAAATAGACTTCTGCCCAGTAATAAAATTATCCTGTCAGTGGTATTAAATATAAGGATTAAGTAGAATTCTTATTGAATAATAATTCTTAATCATTTTATAGCTAATTTCGTACTTTAAAAGTTTTATCTAACAAGTTCTGTAGAGACATACTTTGCAAATACAAGTTATGAGCAAGGGTTTTGGTGGCTTTCAGTAACATAAGCTTGTGAATAGTGAAAGTAAAGCCACTTTTAAACTTTATTATGGTAAAATTTCTCATCCATGATGCAGAACCCCTTCAATAAAGCACAAATTAGCTTAGTCTTGTAGCATGTATGTGTATGGAAAAAAAACCCAAGAAATAAAAGCTTTTAAATAGACTGATGGGTGTTAATTTTGAACCTGGCTTTGTAGTGTGTGCCATTATGAATTGTTAGTTTGTTTAGAAACCTAAACCAAAATGCATTTCCATTTTCTGTTCCAGGTTGTGGTTATTTTTCTTTTTCTGGGTTTACTTGGGCTCAGCCTTTATGGAACTACCCGGGTGAGAGATGGACTAGATCTCACAGACATTGTACCACGGGAAACACGAGAATATGACTTTATTGCTGCACAGTTCAAGTACTTTTCGTTCTACAACATGTATATTGTGACACAGAAAACAGACTACCCAAATGTCCAGCACTTACTTTATGAACTTCACAGAAGCTTCAGCAATGTGACATATGTTTTGTTGGAAGAGGGTAGGCAGCTTCCCAAAATGTGGTTGCACTACTTTCGAGACTGGCTGCAAGGTAAGAGAGAGTTGCATAAAATTTTCATAATTCTACAGTAGTAACCACTTGTTCATGCTAGTAATTCTACCCTCTTTGAAAACAGTCACACAATTTAAAGACTATGAGCAGGAAGGAGAATGTGTAGGTGCTGATCTGAACTCACACGTTGACTCACAGTTTCTCCAACAGGTCACTTAAATTCTTTGTGGCTAAGTTTATTCCTTAGTAAGACAGCTTTGAAGCATTTAAGAGATTATATCCATGAGAGACCATCTCATGCCAATAATTTCTAAGCAGCTAATGAGGAATTCTGCTTTATAATTAATGGCCAAATAGACCCACTGTCTTGGGAAAATAAATGTTTGTTGAGTGTTTTGAGATCATTAAATAAAAAGTCCTTGTCTGGTGATGTGTTTTGGCACAGGCTTAACTTTCAGCATGAGTGATCTGTTGGCTTCAGCTGGGACTGCTGGCATGAAGAAAATTCAGTGTGGCTTACATGTTTTATTGAATCGGGAACTTAACTATACATTCTAGATTTCCAGTCAAGTATCCTCACTTTCTGTGGTGCTGCTTTTTCTGTGCTTAGCTGTAATGGGACAGGGAAAGACAAGAGAAGGCATGGCCTTTCAGATACTATGATGATAATTATATCGAAGCCAGCTTATTTACTGTAATTACACATATTGAGACAAATAACTGTTCTGTATTTAAAATAAATAGTACTGTCACATCTCGGCAAATTTAACAGCAAATGCAATCTGCCCAGGAGTACTTGTGTCTTACCTCTGTCTTTCTGTTGGGAGAATCTCCAGGAAACTTTTGCCAACAGAAAAATAAACTGTGCTGACCTAGTGAGACTGTAAATTTTAACCTTAACTGCTTACAGATGATCAGTGCAGCCAGTGATTCTTAGAGAACATGTAGGTAACTAACAGTATTTGGGATATTTTACTCCTTCTGAAAATATGTCGGGCAACATTAGGAAAGTGGATGCATCTAAGTGATATATTTAAACAAAATGATCAAGTTTCCTGTGTGCTTAATGCACTGATAAAACATTCAAAGCAGTGTCTCAGCTGTTAGCTTTGTTTTTTTAATTGGATCCATTCATTACAGGCTACTTACTGGAAGTTTTACTTAAAATAATTTGCTCACATAAACATGTTGAGCTGTAAGGGAGGGTATTGCTGGCAGAAAGAAAATTCAACATAGATTTTAGATGTTTTGCTGGATTGGAACCTTACTATACTTTCTAGATTTCTAAGCAAGCATCTTTCTACATGCTTCTCTAAATTCTCTTGTACCTCTGCTGTTTATTTTATTTATTTTGTGGGTATTTTATGTTGTTGTTCCAAAACAGTAGGAAAATATGTCTCTGGTGTCCCCCCTTCCACCCCACCCCCAAACACATGAGGGAGATGGAAATCTGACATCATGTTCAGGATCTTTACATATTCAGCATGGTTCTGCCAACAATAAAGTCAGGAAGAGTTGCCCTTGGGGTTTCTCCTTTTCTGGCTTCTCAAGAGGGAAACACTGGAGGCTAGCCCACTTGGTGCTGCTCTCAGGGGTGCTTGTATTCCCATTGCCCCTCTCTCAGGCCCACCACGTTCCTTCACACACCTCTTCCACTTTGGATGCCTATGTACCTTCTTCATAATCACCTCCTTATGCTAAGGACTGTTTGTGTGGCCCTGGAACAATGCCAGGGACCTGCATTTCTCCTTCTCCATGCTATATGTCCATGCTCATATGTGACATTTCCAGATCTGCTCTTCTCTTAGGGGTGTTCCTGTTCTCATTGCCCATAGTTTCATTTCCCCTTCCAGTCCATATTAGCTTGCCTGTCCTTCCACCTTATCCTCTGCTTTTCTTCCACCAGAGGAGCTGTGAGTATTCCTGGTACCCTGGGTGTACAGACAAGATTCATTGAGCAAAAATGTTATGCTGGACAGGGAGACTTCTGTGGTGGTTCAAGTGAGTGTGCTAGTGCCGTGATGGAAGACTCATTGCTTGGCCTGTTGATCACCGACAGCTTGCAAATTAATCATTATTATTACTAATTAGCATTTAGGTCTATGTCCTTAACCCACTTTCCCCAAGAGGGGCACAATTCATACAAACCAGCTGCTTTGTAGAGAACTATCTTCACAGAGTGTGAAACTGCATTCACAAAGCAGTAAAGAAGGATACTGAGATGTATCAGCAGAAGTTATGTTTTAAAATGGTGCAGGGCATTAATGTAACAGGGGAACTGAATCGGTATACTAAAAGCTGCTACACTTGTCATAATTAGGGTGTTATCTCAAGGTGAAGACAGTAATAATACCTGATTTTACCAACTGAGGCTGATGTTGAGGGAATAAAGGGAAGGGAAGATGAAAGCAGAATTTGCAAACAAGGTACAGTTTCAGGCTGGATTCAGGGAGGATCTTTATACTGGAGGAGCTGGATAATCGAAGTTGGGACAACTTTGAACTTCACAGCTAATTCCTGCCTACTTAACTGGGTATTGATGGCCTTCTGATACGCACACATTCATCTGGCAGAATGATCCCTCAACAACAACAGAAATATTTTTTATCAAGAAGGCATTGTTGGTAGCTGTACATTTCTGCTCATTTACTAGCAGTGGAGTGCCTTCAACCTAATGCACTTCTTTTTTCAGACATTCCCTTGTATTTTGCTTTCTGGTGTCATATCACGTTAGCACGCTACTGAAAATGCAGCAGAAGAGCTAACACTAATCATTCATTTAAACTGGAAATGTTAACATTATTTGTATAAGTGACTGAATGTAAATGAGGTAGCTTGAATTCCCTGATGGCTTGTAATTAGGTTTGTTTTTGCAAAGTGTAATCTTATCTGGTGTTTCATGGTGCAAGCTGTTCACATGAGTCAGTAGGAATTCTCTCCTTAACCCCACTCCTGCTTCCCACATAATTTTGGAGGATTTAACTTTCTTCTGAAGAACTAAGCAAAAGTGATTCCTGATACAAAAAAAATAAATCCCATATATAAGATTTTTAAAATTCCCTTTATTTTTACAATTTTTCTGCAGAAAGAGGTCAACAAGTTACTTTTATCCTTCTGGCCAGAAACATTTAATTAATCCCATTTATAAAACATTAAATGTCTTCTAAAATCATTGGTATGAACAGTTTGTAATGGAAGGAGTATTTGCTTTGAAAGCAGCAACTCTAATTTCAAAGTGTTGGGAAATTTTAATTACTGAAATTCTGAAATTCTTTAGAAATTAAGAACAACTGATAGTGATTTCTTGGTGTTCTTTCTGCAGAATTCCAGTTTCAGCAAGGTTAATGATAAAATAACCCAGAGAATAGAATGGTTAAGCCAGCTGAGAAATGTAAAAGGGATGTAAAAGGTGTAAAATGTAAAAGATGTAAAATGTGAAAGGGATGTAAAAGATGTAAAAGGGAGCAGGGTTTGAGGGATGACCAAACTTGTGAGAACAGTGGAGATGTAAGAGCTGAGTTTTCACCCACTGCAGTAACGTTAAATGTGCATGCCCTTTTTCGACATACCTTGCAACCACGAATTGATAATGTCACATGCCAGTGGATATATTTGTTATTGTGTGTCTGTGGACCCCCCTGACAGGGGTTGGATGTTAGTCTGAAACCTCTGCCCCCATGTGCTGTCATAACATAGTAATTTGTGTGCTCCTCCTGCTGAAGGGAGCCATTTTTACTGTAAATTAAGCTGTTCTTTGGTGGCCTCCTTTCCCATGAGCTTTTTAGACAGCCTCCTCTTAAATTCCCGAAGTTGTCTTTCACATGATTGGTAGGATAGCACAAATGCTCTCCCCTAGCAGTGAGAGAACTGCTTTTTGGCACAGGAGGGATGGATTGGTATTTTTGCACATCCTAAGCAATGTTTTACCCTCTCCAAGGGCACCAGCAAATGTTGCTTTTTTAAAGGGAGCCTCAAAGTCCTTTGGTCATGCCAGAAAAACCTGATGGCAAATTGTCCTTCTCCTGGGCAGGTGCTGGAGGGCTGCACGTGGAGATCTGGCAGGCTTATTTCATTGCTTGGTTCTCAGCCTGCTGGCTCTGTGAGTGGGTGTGATTTGTCAGAGCAACATGGGAGGCAGTTTTCTAAGGGAGAGGTGGTTAGTTTGTAAATGGGAGCAGGTACTCTGGCCTGGAAGCAGTGTCAACTGGGTGCATTTTCTCTTCCAGCGCTCTTATCTCCATATAGCTTTAGCTAACCTACCCAATCTGTAATGATGGTTTTCATTACGTCTCCTCAGCACAGCTGTGAGGTGGGTTGGTGATTTCCTCCACCACCACTCCTCCTTCCCCAGCCTTTTCCTTCCCTTCCCTGGACATGCGGTTTGTCATCTGCTTGCACAGAGCCTCCTTGTACTGGGCTGTGGCTTCCTGTACTAAATCTGATCCAAATTTGTGCTGTGAGGTATTCCCTCCCCCTTGAAGGGTGGCAAGGAGGAAAATAACAGTTGAGAGTGAATAGGTGTTGGCTGTGATCTTTACATGTGCTGGCAGCAGATCCCACAACTTGTATTAGCTGCACAAGTTGAACAGATGGAACAAATTGACAAAATCGTGTTCACTCACGCTGTGCTCAAGGAGCAGCTGAGTTGCTGTTTGAAGTTGAAAGTTTGAGTGTGGTTTTTTTTCCCCTTGTAGTGGAATTTCTGGTTATATCGTAGAAGCTATTGCCTCAGTGCTCTGCAGTAGCCCAAAACAGTTAATGAGAGCGGTGTGTGTCTTCCTCTGTGGCTTAGTGCACTTGGCCAGGGTTTTGGTGAGGCAGAGGGGAGTATGGAGAGTGTTTCCTTTCTGGATAATGGACTAAATGCCTCCTCTGGTTCTAAGTCCATGGTAGACAGTGATGTTGGATCAGGGCCGAACTCAGCCCTTTTCTGCTCTGGCACCATCCAAGACAGGGCAAGGCTTCAGCTTTGTTTTGAGGAAGGTGTGTATGAAAGAGGTGATAAATGCAAATACGCTTACGGAGTTTTGAATTTGATGATCCTGTAATTGGGGTTCATGAAGAAAACCACTTTTTAGTTTAGACAGGCCCAACTGTTCCCCATATACTTCTCCAGACAGAGTGCTAGGATGCTCTGAAAGGCTCTAAGAAGGATGTGGGACCAGAGGGTTCTAATCCCATCTAAGATCTCCTCTTTGCCTTGAGGGGAAAATGGTTTACACCAGTGGACATTGCATCTGCAGCTTGCTAGCTCAGCTTTGCTGGTCTGCACAACGTGGGAAGACTCTTAAGGCTTCCCACTTGCACTTTCCTGCTTCCCCTTCCTTTCTTTGGGCAAAATACTGGACATGCAACTGGTACTTTTACCTTCCCACATACTGACAGTGAATGAGAAGCCCCTAATTTAGGAGGCAGAAGATGGATAATTTTCTTCCTGATTCGGTTATGAAAAAGAGTCATTATTCTTTCTTCCTACTGAAATTTATTACTAAGATTGATTGCTTACCTGCTTATTCTGTCTTTCCCTTGCCTCCCTTTACTCTTCAGGACTTCAGAACGCATTTGACAGTGACTGGGAAACTGGGAAGATCACTTACAACAATTATAAAAATGGATCTGATGATGCTGTTTTGGCTTACAAACTCTTGGTACAAACAGGCAACCGAGCGAAACCCATTGACATCAGCCAGGTACTGTATCACAGTCCATATACAGGAATACACTAGTCATCAGGAGTAGGGGAAGATGCAAAGAGCATGTTGTAGTCTTTTTTTTATCTTGATGTACTGAATGCCTGAGTTACACCTTACTACGTGGGCTCACTGACTTTGCTGAAGCTACTTGTTAGCTGCAGTCTGGCCTGTGCTGCAAAGTGTTCAAAATCAACACTATGAATACCTGCCCTTGATTATTACTGGTTGGCGTGTGTACAGTGCTGCTCCTGTGTCAGATACACTCAGTTTCCACTGAAATTGCTGTGAAGAATGCTTTGCTGCATGCATAGGTAGATGGAGTCTGATCCTGTGCCATACAGAGCCAAGGTTAGCCTTATTGCCCTGAGTGGCACTGGTTTTGATCTGAATCGAATTGCCTTATAGGGTTGACCTTTGCTCAGCTTTCTGCTGTGGCTTTGAATCTAGCATTTGCAGTTATTTGGTTACTTCCTACCAATTTATGCAAACCATAACATTTAAAAAAAGTTGTTGGTGAATAGTAGTGCAAGGGGACTGAAATCATTGCATGCCGTATCATATTCTTGAACTATCATCAGTAAATACAGCTAACCTGTTGCAGAACTCAGAATGGCAGTTGTTTGAGCTGCCTGTATAAAGTATGTCTCAGGTTCTTTTGCAAGGTTGTCACAGCATATAACTGCATTTGCTGTAGCCATAGTAAGTGAAAATACATTAGGTTTGACTCTTTACACTAAAATTAGATTTCAAACCTCTGATAAGAAATTCTGCAATAACGTAACTTCTCTTCTAGAGTCATCATTGACTTGCAGAAAAACAGTCTTTTTAATGAGCTTCTTGACAGATCTGCTTATTGTCTGTCTTTTTTTTCTGGCATTAAAGGTGACAGATTTACAGAGTATATTGTTCAGAGTTGCTATGGTGTGTAAAACACACTGCTGTTTAGCAACATGCTGTCAGGTCTGAATGAAGCTTCAGCTATGAATTAAGCTAAGAAAGGGAGGTTGAAGAGAAAACCTTCAGTGAGATTTTGTTTAGCAGAGTGTACCAGGTACGCCGTAGAACAAATGCGATTGGACTGCAGCTGCTGATATAATTTCCTGTGCCTGGGAGGGAGAAAAGTGTGGTGCACCCACAGGGGCTGAGTGCTGTACTCTGCAGTTCCATAGACAGCTTGAAGACATACAGTTGTTGCATATCCTGTGAACTAATTGAATCCAGATCCTTGGAATCCAGCTTTTTTTAAAAACTGCTGTCACTGTTGTTTTTCATTTCATTAAAAAGACCTGAAACTGGAGCTGAGCCAGAATTTTAAATAAAGAAAACAAAAAACCCCAGTAATACTTTTCACCCACAGAGTCCTCTGTCAGATCTCTAGCTGTGCAGGATTTGGCTACAGAACCCTAGAAGTGTACCACTGCTGTTTACCCCACAGATGCATTTGCCCACAGTGACCCAAATAACAGAGGGCACTCATCTGCTTTCGTGATGCTGGGCATTTTCTGAATACGTAGGTCATAGGAGGCAAGTGTTAGCAAAATTTATACAGATGTTGTTTTATTTTTATAGCTCTCCTCCATTTACTGGGTGGCATTTCCTTCAGTGTTAACAACAGAGGTTAACTGCACACAGACGTGTATAGGGACTCTTGCCAGGTTTTCTTACCCTGTCTTTAAATATGTTTCTCCAACTTGGTTGTTTTTCACTCTTGGCTGCAGGCTTTCAGAATTTGGATTTAATTGGTTCAGTCTATTCTAGAACCATCTGCTGATTTAGTGGTTATTGTAAATATTATATGAGTACTGATTTATAAATAACCACTTTCTACTGTCACTGTAGTTTTTTAGATTTTTTTTTTCGTTGCCAAAAAATAGTTTACTGATAAGTCACTTCAAGTGAAGATTCATACTCTTTTGCTTTTCCCTTCCTATATGTGTGTTGCATCTCTAGGCCATTTGTTGAAAGTTTTATAGCAAAACTTGTTCTGAAACACTTCTAATTTTTTCCATTTTTCCAGTTGACTAAACAGCGTCTGGTGGATGCAGATGGAATCATTAACCCAAATGCTTTCTACATCTACCTGACAGCCTGGGTCAGCAATGACCCTGTGGCCTATGCTGCCTCACAAGCCAACATCCGGCCTCACCGCCCGGAGTGGGTCCATGACAAAGCAGACTATATGCCAGAAACAAGGCTAAGAAGTAAGTAGCATTTCATTTTAATGTCTTACAGTTTACGTAAGTGCCCCCACTCCTTCCTTCAAGAACCAGTAACTCTGTAGTTGGCTGATGCTGCACAGGGTTCAGAAGTGTAAACAGGACAATATATTGTGTTACTCTGTAGCCTTAGGAGACCCATGCACTACTGCAAATGTGGCACCACTGCAGGGCTTTATCATTTCAAAAAATTAGTTTTATAACAGTTCAAAGCCTTAAAAACTTCCAGTAAGCATTGCTTTTTAGTGTCACCTCATAGTTCTGTCTGGGAGAGACACCTGGAGATGGAATGAAATTCCTGCCTACATCATTCTGAAATTCCATCACTGAGATTATATCATGTTTATCCTCAATTCTTAGTACCTAAGGGATTTTTATCAGGTTAGCTCATATGCTAAGCTTCCAACGCTGATATGGTACAAGAACTGCTTAGGTAGGGGAGCAGTCCCATTCCATGCCGTTCAATGTCTTCTGAGCACCAATGCCAATTGGCATTGCTTTGCTTCACTTTTCAATTTATTGAGAGGATTGCTAGTTGGACACCAGTGGGGAAGGTCATATGGGGAAGGACTGGTGTGCTTGGAAATGTGATTGGGTAACCAGCTAGCCATGCTTCAGTGCATCCAAACCCTAGAGCTTTGTGGCAGTCAGCCAAGTCTTGTCTTAATGAAAATTTATAGTTGAGATTATAATAGGGCAAATCATGTTTAGCAAGTCAACTGAATGACCCTGCAGGGTCTGGAACACACAACGGCAATAACAAAATGCTTGTTGTGCAAGGTTTTTTTTTTTCTTGTCATACAGTAGACTTAGCATTACCTCAGTAAGAAGTATGGATAGTGTTGGTTTGTCACATTATTAAAGGATAAAAAATTATGGATTTCCTTAGTAAACTATTACTTGTATATAAATGACTGGCAGAAAAGGGTAATATCAGTAACAGAACATGGATTTCTGAATCTGACTTTAAAAATGTTCAGTGGAAACCTTAAAAGCCAACCAGCCTGATTGAACATAATTTTCCTCTAGTTTTGTGTCAGTGGACCTCAATCAATCTTAGGGAAATGACCTTTGATTTCAAAGGAGCTGCACTTGTGTAAAAGAAGAGTATTTGGATAAAATGTTTAGGATAACGTGGTCTACTTTATATTGCAGTTAGGGATTTTTGGCCAGGTATTCAGTAAGAACCATTGTAACACTGATGAGGATTAAATACGTGTATTGAAATGTATATGTTAAATTACATAAAATTGTTTGGAGACTTGATGGAGACTGTGTTCATCCCATTGTACTACATGATAAAATATAGTAATCTCCTGTACTGCTTCAGCTTTCAGTTTATTGGTGAATTTTTAAAATGTCACTTGTTTAAAAGAAGCAAAATTTAAATCCAACATCTTTAAACATTTTGCTGTGGAGAGCAAAGTGTTTTGTTAATCATGCTCTCTCTGTGTATCTTCTTCCTTCCAAACACACATTTTAACACTGTTACCCTTTTCCTAGTTCCAGCAGCTGAGCCCATAGAATATGCTCAGTTTCCTTTCTACCTCAATGGATTGCGTGAAACTGCTGACTTTGTGGAGGCTATCGAGAAAGTGAGAGCTATCTGTAGTAACTACACTAGCCTGGGGATCGCCAGCTACCCAAATGGTTACCCGTTTCTGTTTTGGGAGCAGTACATTGGGCTTCGTCACTGGCTCCTCTTATCCATTAGCGTGGTTTTGGCTTGCACGTTTCTGGTGTGTGCCCTCTTCCTCCTAAACCCCTGGACGGCTGGGATCATTGTAAGTTTATTATAAGGGTCTTTGTTGAAGTCAAATTCCTTTCAGCATAGCTCTTGCTGTAGTCGGGAGGGTTTTGTTTATGTCTGGGCCTCTGGTGGAGTATGTATATTGCATCATTCATTATATATTTATTCAACTTGAGGGGGTAGGGTTCATGCTAAAGGTACAAACCTTAATAACCTTAATCCTTTAGCCACCTTTTTTGCAGCTTTAAAGGTTCTTAGAAAGGTACATAAACTTTTGCCCTTGCTCAGATGCACACTAACATGAGAAATAAAGACGCAGAGGAAAATAAAGAGCTTTTTAAAGTACTACATTTATTTCTAATTATTTATTCCTTCTCCCCTTTTATCAGACATAGTTATTTTTCAAGCCAGCGCCTTGTGACTAGCTTGCCCGTAAATTTTCCCACTGATTTCTGAATGCAGTCTTTCTGGAAAAACTGAAATGGTTATGTTGTATGGTACACACTGTGGAAAGAGTGTAACTGAGCTATTGAGGAGAAAGAGACATAAAATTATAAACTGAAGAAAATACTCCTCCATGCTTTCTGCAAGGCACCATAAGCCTCTCAGTAAACATTCAAGTTAAATTGAATGATAATGTTCCTGTGTTTAAATTCCATAAACTATCGTATGGTTTATAAAATGCCAAAAGTAGAAAAGTGTAAAACAGTTACTAGTTTTTGTAATGTACGTTTATACGACAGGTATGTTAAAAGGTAAATGTTTAGTCTAGAATATTTTTCATAGCACTTAATCAAGCAATTTATGTTATTATTCTTGATTCATTAGCTTATAAAATCATTTATTGTAGTGCATACTTTTTTCCCTTGGAAAAGGCATTTATTTTCAGAGTCCACCACTGCTTTTATGTCTATCTTTTTTTCCTGCTTGGCTTTAGCAACTTTTAAAGTTGGTTCTACAGGTTTACTCCCTTCCCTTTTCCTCATTTTTTTTTTTTACAGGATAGATGAAAGAAAATAAAAGCTCTCCCTTAGATTTAACTGTTTGCTTTGTCTGTGTCAATCCCTCCAAGTATCTTAAAAGCTCAGAGCCCCTCTGTAACCTGAAACTCATCAGCTGATTATGGCATTCACTTTCTTCTGGGCTTCAAACCTATTCAAATGTCATTCTCACTCACATTTTTAGTTCTACAAAAAGAATTCTACTACAGGTAGTTGAAAGTTACTTTTTCTGGAAGGATTGTCTAAGAAACAGATGAAAAAGAAAAAATATATGAGGGGGGGGGCATCCATGATAAGGAAGAATAAATTGTTTGTCAGATCACTGATAAATTGTAACCAATACAAAATTGTTCCTTGGTCTGTTAACTGGTTCTTGGGAGTGTAATTTAAACTGGCTCCTTAGCAAGTCATTGCCATTGAGCACAACAAAACAAGGAAAAGCAGCTTGCCTTTGGGAATATAGGATGGCTTTGAGGAGTACATTGTATAGTCACCATGTTGTTTTGAAATGTCTTTCTCTTCATTTGTCTGCAGTATAAGAAGTTACTAACAGCTGTTTGAAATCATCTAGGTGGTCGTCCTGGCTCTGATGACTGTGGAGCTGTTTGGCATGATGGGTCTAATTGGAATAAAGCTGAGTGCAGTGCCTGTGGTTATCCTGATTGCGTCTGTTGGCATTGGTGTGGAATTCACTGTTCATGTTGCTTTGGTATGTAAAGCATTTTCTAAATATTTTAAAATAAAATGATGGCAATGTTAGGATCACAAACCAGTTACATGTCTCTTAGAAGGAAATTGGTCACAGTTTTGTATGTCTTTCGGTTTGTCTTGATAGAGTGGAGTTGATCTTAATGAGGTCGTTCTTGACTATTGAGTCAGTCTCCCAGGAGATAAGAGGGGATACATTACCTATGATAACTATTTGTCTGAGTGATGCAAATACACAGACAAAACAGAACTCTTAGTGTACCTTACTTCAGTCCAGACTCTTCTGGTTCTTGTCTACAGCCTCACTCTTGCCTCAGTAGCTGTTTGTTCCCTCTTACACGTAGATTCTGTATCTTGTGAAAGAGAAGCCTTTAAAGAAGATTTTCAAACCCACATCATTTGATCTCTCTGAACCACTAAAATTTGAATGTATTTGGACTCATTTTCCACTTGAAAAATCTGCACCTTCTTTTCAAAACCCATCAGCTATTAATAGTGGCCTCACACAGTCTGTAGGAAAATAGTTTTGCAGTGTAATGAGGAGGAGCAGATGGGGGCAAAAGTATGTTTTATGTAAGGATACTCAACATTTTCAAGATTAAGTGTCCAAATCTAGAGTGCACCTTGTCACCCAGCTTAGGTAACCTGATGTGCAAAAATGAGTAGAAATGACAAGTGCGCTTGCAAGGGAGCACTTTTGCTTGTTCAAGATATACAGCACTCATCTTGCTTTGTTTGGTGACAAATAATAAAGCACTGTTTTTCTGTGTTCACATTTGAGAGTGTTAGCGCTGATCTTTCCAACATTCTGCACACTCAGCTTAAGTCGTCTTCCTATAAGGCTATTCTAATCACTATTTCAGAATAGTTTAAGGATATCATTGTCTTCATGTATTTGAATTTTACTATATTAAAAAATTGGAAAGGATGAATATATATATATTGTAAGATAATTTCAGGGAGGAGTTGCTTGTATTCTACCACAATCTCTAATATATTAATTCTGTAGCAATCCAAAAAGAATTGAAGGGAGCGGGCTAGAAAGTGGTGGTGATGTTGGATGGGAATGCAACGGGCCTTTTAGACTCAGAAGGAGCACTGGTAGGCTGCTAAGAGGATCTGGTGATAGTGAAAAAGAGAGGAGGTACTATGGGATCTTAGCACACTGGAGATGGCTAAAACCTCAGAACACTTTGTAGATGATGTAGAGTTGGGGTACATAAAGTGGCAGAATGGAAAGAATAATTTTAAGAAATTCTTTGGGAAGGTAGGGTAGGGTTACAGAGGATCAACTGGGTCCCTGAAGTCTTTTTTCACCTGCTGCTACCAATAGGCTTTAGGAGGTAAACCTGTTTGATGGGACTTGAAATAGTTTGGGAGTTACCAGAAACTAACGGTGTCCAAGAGAAAGAAAGAAATTTACAAATTCTTAGAACTGAAGATATAAAACGGGAAAATCGTAATTAAAAAGAACAAAGCAGTTGTTTCTAAATGGGAGGAAACTAACCTAATTTACAGGACTTTTGAGAGAGAGAGAGAGAGATGTATATACAAATCATCTGTGGCTGAAGGTGAATGCCAAGCAAACTGAAAATTGCATTTTTTTTCATGTTGACTAGTAGACCGCAAATGATAGCAGCAGTCCTGACCTTCACAGAACTTCCTTCGCATAAAGAGTCAAACCAGTGTTGCATAAACAAAAAAGGCAATGCTGGCACTGTTGATACAGAACTTATTTGAACTTGATTAAGAGTGTTTCACAGTCCACTTGTGGCTCAGTTCTCTGCTATCGCTTTTGAATTGTGACCTCATCTTTTAAATTCTGCAAATAAATTCTGAATCAATAGTAGACTCCTATATTATGCATCTTTTAATTACACATATGTACATATGTTTATATAACTTGCTAATATGTTTGTGGGTCAGATCCCATAGCTCCCATTTATGTGAGTCCTCTCATTGACAGCTGCCTTTGCACTGAGGGGTATTTATGCATTTATGTATATGCAAATGTAGAATGTCCTGGATACATTAGTTTTCCACAGACCACTTTTTAAAGATTAATAATACATGATTTGGCTACCTATGGAAGTGAGGGTTGAGGATCTCACTCCACATGTACACATTTTTGGTCTGCTTGTCTCACCAAGTAACTTTTTAATGTGTTGACTGATTTCACCCTGAATTTGTCAGATAAGTGAAAACAGGCTGCTAGAGAGGAGAGACTGAAATTCCAGGACCAAGAAGAAGATACCTGCTTGAGCTCATATCTTAATAGGTAGTAGAGAATTTCTGTTATAAATGACAGGAATAAGATCAACAAGGTTCTTGTCTTCTTAAACCCTTAAGTCATACACAAACAAGATAAATTCATACGAAACAACAGCATTTGAGTGTTTTTGATATGGCTTGTTCACTAAGGAGTTGGAGGGAGAAAGATACTTCACTAGTCATTGCTGCTCAGGCACCACTGTGTTTAGTGCTGTTCCACAGGCTATTTTATATGTATAGGCCTTTTAGGTTTGAAGTAGTAGAAGCTGAAAAAACATTTTGAATGAAATAAAAGTGTTTAAAAAAGTCGTGGAAACCATGGTCCCATGAGAGTGAGAGGTGTACCCCTGTAATTTTGACACTTGAAGAGCTTTCACCATGAAATGTATTCTTTGTAGGTAGAAATAAGCAAAGCTGGAAACAAAAGCCTACTAATGCAAGCAGGCATTGTTTCCAAAGTTATTACTATGGCTTGACTCTGTAATTAGTGCTTACTCTGCTCATGTGACTTCAGCAGCAGCTGTCTGGTGTGACTGCAGAAACAGGCCTTCTCTTGAAGGTTAGCCAGCTGTAGAGATACTTTCATGAACCATTGTTTGAAGTAATTAACTGGCGAAAATCTGTGCATGCTATGAAGAGGCTGTTTGGGAGGTTGTATGCATCTGTCTATTGAACTGGATTTACAGTTTTTTGTTAATTGTTAATTAACAATTGTCTGTTAAATTGTTTTACAGGCATTTTTAACTGCCATAGGAGACAGGAACCATAGGGCTGTCCTTGCATTGGAACACATGTTTGCACCAGTGCTGGATGGGGCTGTGTCCACTCTGCTTGGAGTGTTAATGCTTGCAGGATCAGAGTTTGATTTTATTGTCAGGTAAAGCATTTGTGTGTGTCTTGACTTTCTTTTAGAATAAAAATAAGCATGCTTTTAATTTTTAGTCACTTCAGCATATCTGTCATTTTATTACTGTGCATGGTGTGTCAAGCATGCTTACCTCATGGTCCTGCTTTCCCTCTGTTTAACTGACTCCTTGTTACATGCTAGACGTCATAGTGTTTCCGTTGCTGGTATTAAAATCTGTTTCCAGGAAAATCTGATGCCCAGCATGAAAGAAGACAAAAACGGGGCTCTTTAGCAACGTTAGCTAATTCTGGGTTTGAATCAGTTCAAAGCATCTAGTATTGTCCAGTATTAGCTAAGTTTGACCTTTAACCTTTAGGTTCTCCTAATTTCTTTTATGCGCAACAATTTGTGTGCAAAGGACACGTGAACCTACAAACACGATGCAAATGTGCTGCAAGTTTCTCTCTCAGGGCCTCCTCCTTCTATCATTATGTGAGGTTTACAGTGATGTATAATAGGTCCTGTTTGGAAGCTAGGGAATCATAAGTATGAACACAGAACTTCATATTCAAATTTTGTAAAGCAAAGCCTGAAAGCCCTTCTGTTTAGAACTCCAGGCAGACTGTTTCTTGTGAATTTAATTAAGAATGAATTTGTCAACTATGAGAGGAAGGCCAATTTTTCATTGAGGGGAATTTGAGAAGTGCAATGAAACAGATCCTATTCTATTCCAAACAACCTGTGGAGCCTTGCAAAATGGCTCTAATCTAACTTAGAAGTAACACAGGTTCTTTGTGGCAAACTACACCATGAAATAAATCCCAAACCCTAAAATGGAACTGAGGTAGAACTGGGCCAAAAAAATGCTCTTAAAGATGACTTAACTAAGGTAAGCTGGATAGATGACTAGACTTAGCTGAGATCCATTTGACAACAAGAACAGCAAAATGTCAGAGTCAGGAACTGAGAGAATGGCTGCTAAATCTCATCAGGATTTTTTGTTTATGTATGTAAGAGATTTGAAAAAAGCAGGCAGTTTGCAGTTAGACCTCATGAAACCTACATGAGTATTTTTACTATGCAGGTATTGCATGTCCTGAAATAGAATTTGTATTTTTTTCCCAAGTCAGTATTTTTTCACTTTATTTTATTGCTATTGAAGAAATAAGACAGAATTATTCTTTTCAGGCCTGCTCTTGTAAGGGTTGGAACACTTTGGCATATAGGTTACTTACAGATTTAACCTAAGTTTACAGGGGTACATTTGGTGGGCTACTTTCCTACTTAACAGATGAGATTTTTGGCAAGCACATTTTTGTGTCATAGCAAATGAAAGATTGTAGCAGCCCTTCACACCAAATTTGGATTGGATATTCTCTCAGTTTATAAAATGAGCTTTTCAACTTTTCAACTTACGTTATTTTACTTTTTTTGGCCATCAGTTTCTCATTTTCTAGCACAATCTGACTTCAGTTTGCCTTGTTTAAAAAATAAAATAAAATAAACTATGGGAGCCTGAGCATTGTTACAGAGGGTGAAGAAGATCCCAAACTTCCGGAAGGCGATAGATTAGTCCAACAGTGTGGAAGATTAAGTAAATTAACAGACATTGTATATACCAAGTGGTCAGAGCTATAATCCTCCTGTTTATCCTAGTGTTAGATGGATGAGATGTAAATGTTTTTAATGCCTGTTGTTGATGTCTGTCCCAGTATAAAGTTCTGGTGGTTTATGTTACTAAAGTAGATTGGCTTGCTGATTTTTGCTAATGCAGATCAGAAATTTCCAAATGTTTACAATAGCAGGGTATTTGTAGTTTTACAGAAGTCTGATATATTTGATCAGATGTGGAAACAGGGAGGCAGTAAAGTTTGTTGCCAGCTAGACAATATAATCAGCAGACACTTTAGTAGCAAACTTGCCCTCTGTTCATCTCCTTTGCCTTCTCCTCCAAGAATTTAACAAGACTGAGTCCTTGAAATCATTAGTTACAACGCAGCCTTAAATTTAGTCTGAGCCCCAGCTGTGCCGAATACCAACTAGCAAGGCTTTCCTTTTACTGACAGGTTTACCTTGGTATTTATGAAGGATCCCAGACCTTAGCCCTCAGTGGTGGGAAAGGACAACCACTTGTGCACTTTCCTCTTCTTCCACAGTACTTCAGTCTTTATGTTTGAATTGGCTGACGCAAAACAAGAGTATTCAGAGATGCTAAATTGTTCAACAAAAGATTAGCCTGCAATGCAGCTCTGCCATTGTGGAGTGCTCTTACTCAGTACAATGCTGAAGCTTACTATAGAATGGGCAGCATTTTCTTTGCAGAAAGCGAGTTTCTGTGTTGTAAAAAGGTTGCAATTCGAGCTATTTGGTAAAACTGGAACTCACAGAATTCTAGGCGGAAAGTTGTGATTAGTGAACAGCAAGGGAAACCCTTACCTGATACACTGGAGGTTTAATTAGAGATTCTGCTGTAAGATGCAGAAGCATTTCACAGTGGATTAGCTGCTGGGAGAAGAGGGCTTCTTTTCCTTCTAGGCTAAATTGTTTAAATTCTACACCCTTCACTTCATTTGTTTGCTTCTGCTGGGTTTTCACTAATGGGGGCCCCTTTTCATTGTATTTGTGCTTTCAATCCATTCAGCTATTCACTGCACATGCCATATTTTTGTGTTTGTGTAACACATTCATAAATAACATTACATGCTTCCAGATTCTGGGAAATTAACAAATGTAATTTTTTTTCTTTCCTTTATCAACTAACACTTTGGGTTGTGGAATGTAGCTTCTCTAAATCAGAAGGTAAAAAACCTTATATCTGTATATAGAAAGTGGTATAATTATTTAGTACAATGTTAGTAATATTTTAGATTTAATTTAGTATGTGTATTATTTTAACATACATAGAAGTAATTTGTAATCACTTATTTCTAAGAATATTTGTGGCTCTTCTCTCCTCCAAACACCTTAAACACTACTTCAGGTATTTCTTTGCTGTTTTGGCAATCTTAACCATTCTGGGAGTCCTCAATGGATTGGTACTACTTCCTGTTCTTCTTTCATTCTTTGGACCATACCCTGAGGTCAGTAAAATTAATGGTGAACAGAAGAAATAATACTATGCCTGTACCCATGCCCCCTCCCCAATCACCCCTCCCATTTTAGAAACTTTTATTTTTTAAATTCTCTTTGATTTCTTAGTTTTTAAGTTTCTTGCTCTAGGGTTGTGGGTTTTTTAACGTTATTAAAAGTGCTGTTTGTTATTTAGTTGATATTCTTCTACTTAACATTTTAAAAGGTTTTTTTAATAAGTACTGTTTTAGAGGTTGCAATTGGCAAACGATACAAGTGTAGGATTATGCTTTTAAAAGCATAATGTGACATGCAATCTAGTTTGTAAAATAAGGATTTTCCCCAGTATTTTGCAAAAGACAGTTCGTTTTGTACAGGTACCTTCTTCTTTCCTACCTCACTGCCTCTACTACTTTCCTCAAAATACTTAACTCAGCAGACCACCAGGAAGGCCTGTGTGGACCAACATACACCAGTGGTGGTCCACAGACCACACCTTGGTAATCATGACCAGTTTGCCAGAAGGTCCCCTCTGTCCAGTTGCCCCTCCCTGCAATATGCTCTTGGTTCAGACAACATTTTTGGTAGGTGGAAGGCTTCACTTAGATGCTGATGAGTCTAGAGTGTAAAGCCCAAGTCCAGTAAAAAAAGATTCATAGATACCAAATTTGTATTTGGTTGTTGATTATTCATTACCTACTCTATAGTTAATAGAATTACTGCATTACATAGGGCTATCTTTATCACATACTAGTAGAATCAGTGTGCTGTGCTTCATGTGTCTGTATGTGAGTGTACAAGAATAAAACACAAGGTATGTACACAGCACTAGTAATATTTCAGAAATATTTCTTTTAGCATCAATAGAGCAGTTTTGACAGTGTATAATCTCTTCTATTTCTAACAGTATACGACTTGTCCCTTACTCAAGCAGTATATATCTCTGCATATGTTATTACCACATATGTTGCTGTTATGTGTTTGTCCATCTTTCTTTGAAAATAGTCACTGCCCCATACTTCACATACACATTTCATGTGATTTTATGAAATCACTGTTAATGTGTGGTGAGGGGGGAGGGAAGTCCACATATTATTTTTGTATTTGTAAGTGCATGCATGCACACACATTTGTGCACTTTCTGAGACGATATCCGAAGAATCTGTGTTAATCCTGTTTACATACACATCCACAGATGGAGAACATGTGTCTCTTTCTTTCATTAATTTTTTTAGTTCAATTTAAATGTTCATCAGAAAACTAGTGTTAAGGTTCTCCTGGCATGGAAGGGTGTATTTGGCAGAAGAACATTTGTGTCAAGCACTAATGATTAAAAGGGTAATGCTAACTGAATGTTAACTGAATGCATTGGCATTATCAGGTTTCTCCAGCCAATGGAAGAAACAGATTGCCCACACCATCTCCTGAGCCACCCCCAAGCATTGTGAGGTTTGCATTGCCACCCGGGCACATAAATAATGGGTCAGATTCCTCTGATTCAGAGTACAGCTCTCAAACCACAGTGTCTGGCATCAGTGAAGAGCTTCATCAGTATGAGGCCACCCAAGGCCCTGGGGCACCAGTCCATCAAGTAATAGTGGAAGCCACTGAGAATCCTGTCTTCGCAAGATCCACTGTAAGTAGCTTGCATATTGACTGGCAGTGAGGCAAAAAGAGTATTTAGGTGTTTTTTTATTTAAATCTATTTTTGTGGAAAGCTCTTTCATATTTCTGGCTGATTATGCTTTGTGTCTTTATGCCAAAACTTGTAAGCAGGGATTCCTTTATAATCAAGTTGTGGATAAATTGATGGTATGAAAACAGAGGTCTTTGTCATGTGTAATTGCTGTTACATCATATTGGCACCCGCCACAAGAGAGAGCTCTCCGTCTGTTTGATGACTGCTTTCAGAGAGAGAACGGGAAGAGATTAAAAGACCCAGACCTCCTCCACATAGCTCCTTGTGGATCAGCATCTTGTATACCTCATTCTGACGGCACATTCTGGGGAGAAAGAGTGATAGAGCCTAAAGAAAACAGTTTCAGGATTGTACCAGATCTTGGGCCTGTTGTATCTTGCTACTGGGTTTGCATAACTGCAGTTTCAAAGGAAAGTGAAAAAGCTCTGTCTCCTACCCCTGCTGATGCTGCATGCTGAGCTGCAATGCGGATCTGGTTTTGTTCAGCAGAGGCCTAGAAATAGGTACAAGCACAGCCACATTTGAAGTTGGTCACGGTTTATTGACTGATGTGGCCGCTGCGCTTCACGCTTTTTACAGAAATCAGAAAACAGATTCCTACAGTCTATACAAACTACGCTACTAACATCCTGTGTATGTACCCTGCATGGAACAGAGCCTTTTTCAAATGCCTCCAGTTCTGCTTGCTGAATGAGTTAAGATAAAGTGCTTGTCACCCATTCCTTTGAAAAGAAGGACCAATATGTAGGAAGCTTACAATAATGTTTACAGCTGTCATCCTGTGTGTTTTCGAAGGTATGCTTTCCAGGTTTTATTAACTTCAGACAAAAGCTACATGAAAAAATCAGCAATTATCAGACTCCAGAACATTACCTTTGCAGAGTTAGAGCCAGGACAGCATCATTATAATTGTTCACAGCATAAAATATAAGCAAACATAGCATTTATTTGCCTCACTTTGTCAGAGGTATAACTGTGCATCTCTCTTTCAGGTGGTTCAGCCAGAGACAAGACATCAGTCAAGTCCCAGATTACAATCGAATCCAGAGTCCGGCATGCAGCAAGCATGGCGTCAGGGCAGACAACCCAAACGGGAAGCGAGGGAAGGGCTGCGACCACCTCCTTACTGCCCTCGCAGGGATGCTTTTGAAATTTCTACTGAAGGGCATTCAGGACCTAGCAATAGGGATCGCTTGGGCCACAGGGCTCGTTCTCATAACATGAGAAGCCCAACGTTTGGCGCCGTGGGTGCCACAGGACCAGCGTACTGCCAGCCTATCACTACTGTGACTGCCTCAGCTTCAGTGACTGTCGCTGTCCACCCTGCGGTGCATAGCCATAGCTCCCGAGGGGGGAGCTTTCCATCCTATGAGGGATACCATGAAGCTGACCATGGGCCATTTGAGGACCCCCATGTGCCTTTTAATGTGCGGTGTGAAAGAAGAAATTCTAAAGTAGAAGTTATAGAGCTGCAAGATGTTGAATGTGAGGAAAGGATACCTGGCAACAGCTCACAGTGAGGTAGGTCTGTCTCCTGTAGCTGCAAGCTTTGCCTATGTAAGGCAATGGTGTGATCGAAAGAAAGAGGAAAGATAAAACTTCTCTGAGGTACCTTTCCTTCAGGTATGTATACTCTGGTACTGGTCCCTGATCATATTAAATCTGTTGACCATGAATATAGTACATTTTGCACTAGAAATCAGTTTGGATAAGATAGTACTTTCCAACACTGAGAAGTTATAGGGGGTTCAGACATGAACTACTTCCAAGAGCCTTGTAAACTGGGTAAGTACATTGTACATTCCTAGTTTACCAGATCAGGAAAATGAAGCAGATGTGTTTTGTAATGTCTTTGTGTAATGACATTGCCAAGGAGAGCATAAAATTGCCAGAGACTTTTAAGAATTGTCCTCTCTTGAATAAAAATCTTTGAAAGAATTTAAGTCCATAGTAAGGATTGACTCCCTCTGGAAGATGGGCTGAGTGAGAGGTGGGCAGGCCCCACCACGCCTGTGCACTGCTGTGTGGCAGGGTGTCCCCTGCGCTTTGGAGGGTCGTTCCAAGACCCACCCAGCGAACTCACACACTGGAGGAGTCTGCGCCAGTCTTTCCCTTGTCGGGGGCAGCTGCCATGTCTATTGCAAGTTTGCGTAGGGTGGAGCTGACCTAGCAGGGCACTTAATATGTTCCTGTGAAACAACAGATACACCCAAGAACTTGTGAGATGATACCTAGATCTTTGTCTGTCTTTAGGCTGGCAAGAGAAAGTTACAGGAAACAGTGCTGTTCAGAACAGACAGGATATTTTAGCAGATGTTTGGGGAAGAATAAAGCTGTTTGTTTTTCTGAAAATTTTCATTTAATTTTATAGGGAATACTTTGAAGGGGAGAAACCAATTTTGAGGTTTGTGCCTGAAAAAACATTTTTCACTATTTAACTCTGTTTTTTTCTGTTGAGGAAAAGAGGAGGTGTTTAAATAGTTACTTCAATCTGAATCCCTGTTTTCTCTTTGCATTTCAGAGTTTTTCAGTAACAGACACTAGTTTGACCAGAGCAAGCCATTTTATTTTAGTTGTAGAACTATTTTATGTGTACATGCATGCACAAGCATACACACATGAGGAGTTTTGATGGTAATTTTTGATGATTCATAAAAAATGGCCTTCTGATTTATAAAACATCTCTCCAGACATCTCAAAGTGCAAATAGACATGAATGACTTTCGCCTTGCAGCCTAGAAATATGGCAAGTAATAGTATCCTCAGAATAAGGAAATACTTGAGCTCAACTTTTTCAAGGTGATCAGCGTAGTAATACGAGATTCTAAACTGTGTGCAGTGTTTGATGTAGCATATTTCTCCTTGAAGTGTTCATTGGTTTTGACTGAATTTGTCACAGGTATGTAAAGGTGGGAACTTAGAAATCAAAGCATCTGCATTTTTTTGATTGGCATCAGTATTTCTTTACTGGGAAATTCATGACTGAGATGAAAGCAGAGCCCACATTTCCTGACTGCAAACTGTAACCACAAGAATAATGAAATGAGTTTGGATTAACTTGATTTGTTTGTTCTTCTTGAACTTTAATGAACATTTGTTTTTCTTATCTCTTTATTTGTAAAGGGTAATAACTGAAGCAAAGAAGAGGCCAAAGATGGAAAACTGTATTTCCAGAACTGCTTGAAGAGAAGTTGTAGAAAAGGACATGCTGCATCAGGACAACAGTTCGCTGTTACTGTAACCTATTGTATTATTTTGTTAAATATTTCTTTAAATATTTAAAAGATGTACACATATGTAATATACAAAAGAACAATGTAAAGTAGTATAATCTGGAGTCATTTGCCTCTGGGCAATAGAATGGGGACAAAATTGTGCGTGCTTTGTACTTCTTGTACACTGATCTCTGTGCCACAACTAAGCTTAATCTAGTTCTAAATTTCAGCATAAGTTGCTGCTGCTTAAATATTGTATAATTTACCTGTATAATTCTATGCAAATATTGCTTATGTAATAGGATTTTTTTTTTAAAGTTACATGTCTGTTTAAAATATTTTGAATCTGCATATCACAACCCTGTGGTAGTATGAAATGTTGCTATTAACTTTCAAACACGCTATGCGTGATAATTTTTAAAATAAGCAGATGTGAAGAAAAGCAAGTTAATCTGGGAGGCTTAAATAGATTTAGCTATGTGCAGGTTTTGTTTTGCTGGGTGTATCCATGTGTGCATCTGGATGTGTGCATGCTTTTGTGTGTATGTTCCTGGTGTACTGTAGTTTCTCTTTTACTGTATGGTAACACTTAGTGGGCTTATAAACCCACTGATGCTGATGTGAGTCTGCCTTTCCATGCTAGTAGGCACTAGTGAAAATTGTGTTGGTGCTCACCAACATATACCATAGACTGTCATCATCAAAGGCCCAACTAAAATAGAATTGAAGACAGGGAGTCAAGGTTTGGGGTTGTGGTTCAGTTTCCCACACTCTTAATGAGTTGGTTCACATGTGTTTGGTCAAGTCACTTTAACTGTCTCATGCCTCAGTTTTTCATTCTGTAAAATGGGTATAATTACACTTACCTACCTCCCAGGAATGTTGTGAGGCTTAATTACTGTTCTTGTAGTGCTTTGATCTTTTTTTTTTTTTTTGCAAAAGGTGCCAGGTAAGTGCAAACACTATAACCATTATTTTTTCACTTCCAAAGGTGCTGGATATTGAGAGGTGCTGGTGGTTATAGAAATTCAATGAGCATATGCCTTATTTTGATATTGATACTAGTGAGTGGCATTAGAAGCTGGATCATTGAGTTGTTTGATGGTGAGCCACAGCTCAGCTGTGTCCTTACATCATTGAAAGCAGTATCTTTGGTCACCTTATTTTCATGTCAGGAAGGAAGTTAATTGTTAAGTGGTGAAAGTCAAACGGAAGGATTAAAAAAAAAATCTATTTACACTTTTAAATATAAATGGCTTTCTGGTGGGTCCAGGACTGTAATGACACATAAGGCCTGTAATGACAGGTAAGGCCTGGGGTGTTCTTTTCTCTATTGTTTGTGTTTTCCCATGCTGCATTGGCACTTTTAATTAAAACAGCTAAACTGGGATCTTGCGAAACTAATTTAGCTTTTTGTATTATTATTTTTAAACTAAAGGGGATATCTGCAGGTGAAGGGTCTGAAAAAACACTACTACAATCTTTGTTTCCATTGGAAACAAACCCTAAGAATGGAGAATCTTAATTTTAAATAATAGAACAAAAGTTTTCCTTATTTCTGTCTTCCTCTTCATCTTTTTTTCTGCCCTTCTCCAAGCTGTTTATTTAGAGCAGGTAGATGTTCAGTTGTGTATTCAGAGCCAAACACACAACCAGTATTCAGTTTCTAAACACAGCAGTGGTAGGGCTTTTTAAGTACAGTATCTGAACAGCAGTGGCCAATTCTTTGATGGGAAAGTGTTTTTCTCCAGTGGCTTCAGGGAGTCTATCTTTGCCCACAGACCTTGCCAGCATAATGAATGGGGATAATTAAAATGCACAAATTTCCATGTCTTTTTTGCTCACTTGAAAACACTTTAATATGAGGCACTTGTTTACAGATCTCCAATGTGAAAGCTCGAAGAGCAGGTGGTGAGAGCCTGGTGTCAATCCCGTGATACATAAGCTACTGTTTCAGTGCACGCTAAGGGTTAATGTTGCAACTGCCTACTGGTCCAGTTCACTGTCTAACACGAAAACTCTTAATGACAAAAAGACAAGGGGCCCCAGTTTAGCAGTAGCAGCATAGTGACCTCAGATCATACAAACTCTGCAACAAAACTGTATGATACTAATTGGAAGCTGCCTTCAGCTGCCAAGCGTGTGTGCTCCCGTGTCAGAGGTCGGCAGGGCTCCCACTGACACCACCGCTGCCGCGGGCTGCCTCGCTCCCTCCTCTTCCTCAGGAGGGAGGGGAGCCAGGGCAAGCTGCGCTGCCTCCCGCCTGCCCCTGCCCAAGTCCTCCTGTGTGCTTGTGTGTGGGTGAGCTGTCTGCTGCTTCGTGCACAATGTAGACCACCTTCTCCGATAGTCACATTGGCAAGGGGAGAACTCAGTGGCTGGCAACATCTATTTTGTTTTGGGTTTGTTTTTTGACTTTTTTAATCATGGGTGATATTTATATTTTTGTATCATAAGAATGTTTTCTTACAGTATTTGTCATGCCAGTTTATAACAAATGATGCAGGGATTTTATTTCTATTGGAAACACTATTACAGCTATGTTTTTACTGTTTAATGGATTTTTATTTGTATAGAGTGCTTACTAATGTTAAATAGGAAAGAGTATATAACATTTACATTAAGGACTTGTAGCTTTCAGCGTAAGGAGTAAAAAGGAAAAAATATTCAAACTGGGTCTCATTGCCTGCCTGTTTTGGTAGGAGTGGGTTTGTGTCATTTCAGTTACAAAGATAAAATTATGCCATATAACTTATTTATATGAAAATTTATTTTTGTAGTGTACATAGTAGTCATCAAGTCTTTTGACAGAAGTATATTTTTAAAGAGTTTATATGTAATGATGATACCATTATGTTTTGGAACACTGCTGAGATACAATTACGGTGCACACTTTTCCTTGTAAACCCCCTGGCAAAAAAAAAGTGTTTAACAGTGTTAAGAGACAAAGAGAGTGTGAATATTCATACAATTCTGAACTGTGTTTTAGTTACCATTTGTGATCTAGTGTGGTTCTCATTTTAATCTTTGAATGGAAATTGTACAAACTCTCTAAATATTAATGTTCAAACACTGATAGAAATTCTAACATGAATAAAAAAAATATTATAACTTATTGGTTACGGATTTGGTTGTTTATAGAATGCTTCTATGTACTACTGAGTCAGCTGTGCAAGTACAGTCATGCAGTCATTCTGATTCTGAGCACGAATTTGGGATGTTTGGGAGATTCAGATTTGCACATTTTGGAGCAGGAGCCAATTCTAAAATCACGTGTAGATTGTAACACACTGGTGTGCGTATGTCTGTCTGTTGATTCTGCTACCCTTGTTATGTCTCACGGTGTGGGTTTAGGATTGGATTATACCTTTCATTCTATGCCTGAACCAATAATTCTGTGTAGACTTTGAACCCCTGGGTAAAGCAGTTTATGTACAGGTTATTTCTGCTTAGAAGTGGGAGGAAATTTTTTGGTTTTTTTCATCTCTCTGGTTGCTCCCTAAATTGGATTAGAGAATTAGTCTATTTTTCCCACTTTGTAGAACAAAAAAGTAAATGAACATGGAGTTCTGAAAACTACAGTACTCCATGAGAAGGGAAGTTTGACAAAACTCCTCCCAGAAGGTGTGCTAGCAACTGCAAGCCAGGGTGCAGGTCCCTGCTTGGGAAGGAGGGGAGACTACTGTGGGCAGTAGGATGAAGGTTGTAAGTAGCAACGTATGTCTGAAGTCATGTGCATCATAAACCTCAGTGTGATTTATCTTGTGCAAAAATACTCTGCTGAGCATCCACCAAAGGGCCACAGAGCCAGCAGTCCTTCACTTTATCCTGTAACCCTTTGGTGATTTTTTTCATGAGTCTTCTAAATTTCTTAGAAACAAAAAGCCCAAATATGTCTTGGGATAATTTGTAGTTCAGCCTCTACTTTTCATGGTCAGAGGAAATACACAAACTACTACTTATTTTATGTTTTCTGGAATATTAACCAGAAAAAAAATTCAGTTAAAGGACTTGAACTACAAAACTCCTGCACATGTTTTTTTATTAGTCAAAATACTGTCCTTCAGATCCTCAGGACTGAGTCGGGTTGCATTAAGTGGGCTACAGCCTGTGAGAACAGTGCCCACTGAAGTCTTGCATTAGCGCAACTCACTGACTTTGCCTTTTGTGTCCCAGCCATTCATGGGAGCTGCTCCATTCACAGGACTGGAAACCATCTGAATAAATCAATACATTCTGCCAGTCAGGACACAGGATTTTTCTTTTAAAATTCTGTTTTGCATCAAATATAGCTATTTATCTTACATTACTTGTTTAGATTTCTTATAAATGGCTCTTCTTGCTGTCAGTTTTATTAAGCCCAGGTAAGACCTTAATCAGATTTTTGTCAGCAATTGGCCATATTTATTCAGACCCTAAGTAAACGTGGCCAGATTTTTGTTGGCATAATGCATGTATTTAACAGCTTCAGGAATGCTACATGCTGCTAAACTGCAGCAGCACTGATGTATGAACAGGTGTTTCATTTTTGTTAACTTTCACTCCCAATGAGCATCTGAGACACCGACTGTTTATATCTGAAACCACCGTTGCCAAATTGTAATTACTTTTAATGGCTGCTGCAAGTAATGAGAACAATTACTACCTCCCTACTCCATTTAATCATTCCAGTTCTTTTTGTTGCAGACATGTTGAACCTTACTGCTAGAACAGGATGGATGCCAGGAAACTGCACTACCCAGCCTGAGCAGCTTACAAAAATACATGCCCAGTTTAACTTTACATGGTTAATTGCAGCTAATTAAACACAAAAATGAAGCATTACTGCTGCTTTGACAAAAAAAGTTTAACATCTATCCTGGCATCTTCAGTGCTGCAGGAACCATTCTGCCCCTGAGGATACTATGTAAGCAAAGGAAATCTCTACCTCTAATTTTTCGTTGTCTGCGATGGCATCCAGGCCACTTACCACCCACTCTACAACAGCTTTTCTTAAGAACATTTCCACCCTCATTTTAAACAGCCGTAACTGCACGAGTCACTAGCGTTTATGTTTGTGGCAGCTATACCTGCTTGCAGCTCCAATGGAGAAGATTGTTATCTCCCTTAGGTTAGTGAACCTACTGTAATTCAGCTTGCCCCAAGAAGCACCAAACACAAGGCAGCATGCATTTTAATTTGTTGCGCTAATCAGATCTTCCTCCCAGGTTCTTCTCCAGGCTTAACTCAAGATGCCAGTTAGGAGGTGCTGGAGCTTTGAATCAGCTAATTTGAATTACCACCTCAAGTTCACACAATGAAGGTGAAATACACTTTTGCACAATGGAGCACACACAGCTGTGGCTTTTCTGTCCAGTCTTTCCATCCTTTGAGCTCAAACCTTTGCAGTGAGGATGACTTTGCAGGTCTCCAGTTGCCTACAGACAACCACAGCCTTGTGAAACCATCTGGGGAGCGAGGCTGTAAGCCAGGGCAGGCAGGAAGGGGGAGGGTTGGAAGCGGGAGGCTGGAAACTGCTTCCTAGGCAAGAGAGGGCTCTGCCTCGGTTGAAGAGGAAGGGCTGGGAAGCAGGGGCCAGGTTTCATTCACGGGTGAATGAATTAGGTGGGTTTCCCCATCTGTTGAGGGGAAAAGACCACTGAAGTGTTTGAAAAGTGATTTATAGCAGAAGTAAGAGACTGGGTACTCTGGAAGAGGGACAGCTCCACCATCTGATTTAGGAGAGCCAAAATGGTATTGCAAATGTATTTCAAAGCCTAGGTAAGACTGATTTTTCTGTTCCAGTTTAGCAAACCCGGGTTTTTTGTTCTGAGGTTTGTGTTGGGGAATAGACTTGTAGGGAGCAATGTCTGGCTCGCCTTTTGAAAGAGAAGGGAAGGGAAAAGTAAAAAATAATTATTTGGTAACTAAAAAGGACTCAAAGTAGAAGAGTATTATTATGCTTATTTTCCCAGCTTTTGTTACTTTGATGAAGGGCAATCTTTCCTCTTTCTCTCCCTTGTGACAGATTTTGTCCTGACCACAAGATGAGGTTTCACCTCTGATCTGCCAGATCTTAGCAGGGCTTTTAAGTGGGAAATTTCCTTTAGGAGAGCCTGTCACCATGGAGTGCTGCTTCTGCACTAAGGTGGCTTTATTGAAAGTATATGTGACTCTGTAAGTCACCAAACATGGATGACATGAGCTTTGAGATGGCTGGATTTAAACTGATAATCTTGAGGTTAAAATGCCAGTTTACCCTTTCCTAGTTTCCAAACATATAACCCATGTGTAATTACAGTTTACCTCTCTGAGCCAAATGGGTTATTTCTTCTCAGTAAACAAGGGACCAGATTATTTATTAGTTATTAAGACTAATAAAGGTAAAAGATTTGAGTACCTTATTTCAGTGGAATAAGTGGAGAAAATAGGAAACTCACAACTTTAACCCCAAATAACTAGCATTTGCTTTAAGAGAATTCAAACCCTGTTTCACTTTATTGCTTCCCTATTATGCAATCATTTTAAGTAGACCATTTATTTTAACTTAAGGGCATTTACTTTGGTAGTTCCATTTTGCAACACTTTAGAAGATTATCAGGTTTGACTTTAAATGGTTGTAAAGACCAAGGGAGGGTGTAACTGTACAGCAGCACTCACCTTACTATAGCACTTAGGTAGATTATCAGGTGACATCTAAGAGACAACTAAAACTTTTCACTTTGTGTTAATAGTATAGAACTTTCTGTCTGGCAAAGGGCGGAGAGGCTCTTTTTATGCACTTTTCTCAAAACTTCTAAAAAAATGTCAACAAAGTTCTTGTGAAACTAAATTGATGGAGCAAAAGTATCCATGGCATGAACTTTGTGAATGCCATGCATTTATAGTTTCATTCAGTCTGGCCCATATTAAATCAACTGAGGAAACAGAAATAGAAATTGAGTTATTCTTACCCCCTAAAAAGATCTGTATATGAATATAACTAATTATTAAGCATATAACTGGTGAAAATACTAACCAGTACTTAAGCTGGGGTGTTCAGCTCCTCTGTTTAAGTTATTTAACATTGATCCATTTAGTTAATTTAACCCTTCACTCTGCATCTCTATGCTGTTGTCAGGTATTTCAGCATAATTTTGAGGAAAAGTCTATGTATGGGGGCAAAAAGTGCTTTTAAGTACATTGTCTGTGAAAGCTTTAATCTCATTCATAAATAGGTCTCCCAACTAATTAAACAATACATGGATTTAAATCAATTTAAATGGATGTTCTCTAATGCAATAGACTGTAATGCTCCAAGGTAACCATTACAGTCCATTGAATGGGTAGCCCATAAACTAATGAGGATTTATGCATTACTTGGTTATGTTTCCTTCCTTCCCACAATTTAAGAAGGATGTGAAGGTCCTTGAATGCATCCAGAGGAGGGCAACAAAGCCAGTGGAAGGGCTGGAAGGCATGTGAGGAGCGACTGAGGAGTCTGGGTTTGTCTAGTTTGGAGAAAATAAGGCTGAGAGACAATCATTGCTCTCTACGTCTTCCTGAGGAGGGGAAGTGGAGAGGGAGGTGCTGATCTCTTCTCTCTGATGTCCAGTGACAGGATATGTGGAAATGGTTCAAAGCTGCACCAGAGGAGGTTTAGACTGATGTTAGGAAGCATTTCTTTACTGAGAGGGTGGTCAAACACTGGAACAGGCTTCCTAGAGAGATGGTTGATGACTCATGCCTGTCAGTGTTCCAGAGACATTTGGACAATGCCCTAATAACATGTTTGAACTTTTGGTCCGCTCTGATGTGGCCAGGCAGTTGGACTAGATCATTGTTGTGGGTCCCTTCCAACTGTTCCGTTCCATTCCATTCCATTCCATTCCATTCCATTCCATTCCATTCCATTCCATTCCATTCCATTCCATTCCATTCCATTCCACTCCATTCCATTCCATCATGAAAACATTCTGTTACTGAAATAAGCATACATGGAGCATGAAAATTCCTGCCAAATCTGATGGGAATAAGCCATGAGTCAGCAAGGGTGTTTAAGAGCCTTAAGCAAATACCGCTTTTAAATTGTCTTTGGTAGGGTTACTCATGGGTAAATCTCCATTTGTTTTAATTTTTGCATGGTTTGGTATAGTGAAAAGTGTGGTCCTGGTTATGCTATTCATACCCTTCCTTTGATCTGCAGTGCATAATTTGGGCACAGTGAGTCATCCCTGTGGAGGTGTCCCTCTTCTATCATTGACTACAAAAGGTACATGGATTTCTGACTGCAGAGGCTCCAGCTCATACTTGAGCTAGATGCGCACAGCTGAGGGTGAGAATCAAGTCCCAAAACCTGAGAGTTTCTTCTCCCTCAGACTGTAAATCATAATTTTGTCAGTGGTACACTGGGACTTCTTGAACTGATTTGCATACTTCAAGAGCCTTTTTGAGCTGTGTCTGAAACAGAAAGTTGCATAGGGAAAACCAACAAGCAGAGGGGTTTGTTTGTGGAAGTGACCTCTCTCACACCCATCTGAGACATGCAGAAAAGCTATGCTGGAACACACTTGTGAACATTAATCCTAGACCTCCAGGTCACTGCCATGAGATCCAGTCTTTCTCCATTATTGTGATATTTTATAATTCTGTTGTGTTTTGGCCATTCTGTCTTGTATTATCACCTTTTTATTTTCCTTTTGTTTAAATCTTACAAAACTTTTTAAGATAATTGCTGTAAGTAAGTGCAGTGACTTAGGTTGCACCCTTTACCTCTGTGGAACTGGATATCTGCAGGGAAATAACTCATTTTATTTTTTACCATTTAAATATTATTTTATTTGAGCTACAACACTTCTTCCTCTATTTGCCCTTCCTCTTCCTTGCTTTCCCCCTTGCATGTCCTCATGGAGCTGTCAGTGTGGCATCCAGCATGGCTCATGGTTAGCTGGTGAATGCAGCTATGCCCAGAGGTATCTGTGGTATGTGGTTTGAATGGAGTTATTCCAAAAAGCCAATGAAAAGAGCTGGTGCAGAAGCACAAGATCACTTGTGCACCAGTAAGACAGTACAAATTTGTGGCTGGGAAGGCCTGAGTAATCCCAGAAAATAAATTTTTCTAAGCAGCCTCTCCGAATATGTTCCCTGGGAAATTACTACCTGTGTTTTTTTTGCTTTCTTTTCACTCTCTGCTCTGTGTGTATGTTTCACAAACTGTTTTACGATTCAGGTTTTGTATGAGTCTAATGGAGAGTTTTACATTTTTGAAAGAAAAGTAATTTATATCAGAGTTATAAATTTATCAGAAAAAAAATACTATTACAGAAAAGATTCTCCAAACAAAAGTTAACACGGACTTCAATCCTTTTAACATTTGAGTCCTTTGTTTCACAATCATAGTGAGTAGCTGGGACTATTCAAACCAGAAAAAAAAAAAGTACTAAAGCAGTTGCAGAAATGGGATGTGAGTACTGCAACTGATAAAAACTTACATAAGAAAGTCTCAGATCTACTATTAATGGTGATGAGACTTGGTTCAGTTTTGCAACATGGGACTTGAATATTCTGCATGCAGTAGTACACACACACGCGCTGTGGTGCTTTTTGCCTTTGTAGTTGCAGGATGAAGGGATGCTGAGACACTGAGAAGCAAAACCAGCAGTGACCCATACAGTAGAAAGTGACAGGAAACAGCAGAAAAAGAAATGAGAACTATACCTGAGCCCCTATGGGAGGACTCACAAAAGTTTCTTTAAAAGGTGCATTTGAAGTTTGTGTAAAATGGCTAGGGGTGTGATTTTGCTGGACAAGGGAGGCTTGGCTGTGCCTGGATGCTGAGCATAAGAGCCCAGTGTTCCTACTCATAGGGGAGGTGATAACTTGCTTTGGGGGATATTTTTTATAATGTTGATGCTGGCTTTTTGAATGTTTTTCTATGCAACGTGTGTGTGTCTATGTGTGTGTGAGTGTGTATGATGGGAAACATGCGAGTGTGTAGTAAGAACTGTGGTTTCAGTGTGTAGAATTTGCTACTGGCAAGTTATTCTAGCATCAAGTCCAAGATAAATATCAGGTAGGCTCATATTTTTGCATGTGCCTTTTTGTCCTGAAATGTTTTAAAAGTCTCCCAAAATGCAGGAAGTTGCACCTGGGTTTTCACAATTTTCTTGGAGCTGACATTCCCGGTGCACATCACTTCATTTTCTGTTTCTGCTTTAATTTGTGGTGTTTAGCCAACTCCTGAAGGGAAGCTTAGAAGAAGAGACTCCAGACAAGTGTTTTTTCTTGGTCTGGGGGCTAGCTTCATTGACTCTTTCTAAAAATTTTTTTTCTGCATTGTCCTACATACTATGCTATGGGAGTCTCTAGACCTCCTTTCCACACTGCTGTTGTTTTGATTCATTTCTTAAGAGTACAAGTAGGATTAAGCAGAATGGAAGAGTAATGACTTACTGGAAATGGTCTTGTTAGCTTCTTTAATGTGTATGTTATAGACGAAAAAGGTTTTGAATTGAAGACACTCCAATATGTCATTTAAAATTATTTTCTCTGGCCTCAGAGTACCTCTCCCTTTAAGGTCTTAAGTGGGCTGTGGCCCAGCAGACACTTTTTTCCTGTTCCAGAGAACACACATCCCCCTAATAACCACCATATTATTCCTCACATGCCACCTAATGGGCTAAGTATGTGAAAAAGCAAAGACTCTGGAAACCCTTGTGAAGAAGCATTGCAGTAGGGGTATATAGGAAGCCATCCCTTATGGGACACCTGGGAGTTTGGCTGTTGCACTGGCTTTTCCTGGTTTTTCTGTGGGGATTTGTGATATGTGTGTCTTGGTGTGCATTTTTCAATCCCTTCACTCGAGTCAAAAAGAAATAAAAAGAGCAAATGGGTTTGGCTAGCCATGAAAGCCAGTAAGAGGGTGGCAGGCAGATGGGGAGAAAAGCGCCAGAAAGGACATTGTCTGGGTCTGTATTGTGGACAGCAGCAGCAGTATTCCCCAGAACGGCCACAGGAGCTGGGAAAGAAAGCCCATCTTTGTGTTCAGGCAGTGACAAGGAAGATTTGGGAAGCATTGGGAAGCTGGGGATTTGGCTAGGGAAGGGTAAAAGGGGCGTGAGCCAGGAGAGGATGGGTTAGAAGGAGCAGGGGACCTCTGAGATGGCAGCATGGGCTGGTGGCTTAGAGAGAGCAAGAAGTTAGGATCAGTAAAGAAAAGTGAATGAAACCCATAGAGCTGAGGAATAAATCCAGTTTCTGCACTTTAAAATATTCCAAAACTGAAAATATTCATAGAACTTTGTGACAGACCAATGAAATACTGCACAAAACAGACAGAAAACAATGCAATTGCAATTAATACATAATAAAATTTATAATCTTATGTAATAATAAAAATTATTATATTTTCATCACAAGATATCAGTCTTTGTAAAATACTCATTAAATGCATGTAATATTTATGATCTGTTCAATCCAAATATTATATTTAAGAGTTCTACCTACCTTACAACAAATATTACACAAGATTAGGACATTGTTTGGAGGCAACACCATCACAGGGGTAAGTAATGCACCTGCAGTTCATAGAACTGAGAGAAGGAATCTTGTGTTGGCAAACTGGAGGCTATAAATATGCTTCAGTTGATGCTTTGCCCATTTTGCTGTCTTTTTTTTTTTTATAATTCTCAATGACACAAAACCCCTCAAAATTTAAGACAACCCAATGTTGTCCTAGATCCTTTTTTGCTACACTAAAACAATCAACAGGGAAGAGTGCATTTTGTATTTTTTTTCCTGTTTTGGCTACAAGCAGGTTCTTTTTTCAAGATGAAATTAATAATTTTAAAGTTTTTTTATGAGGAAGGACTTAAAAAGCAAATGGGATTTTGTCAGTAGGAGTATAATCTTGCAAAGAATATCCAGACAATTAAAGATATTCTTTAACTTCAGAAATTCTGCTTGCAAATGAATAGATGCACATCTACAGCCAAAGAACACTTCTCACCAAGTTAGCATCTCCAACATTTCTTTCTCTAAAGTTTTGAGAGCTAAACACCACTTAAAAACAAGAGAGCCACAATAGAAAGAAGTGACACTGTGGAACTGGGACAAGCAGCTAGGGAATTCTGCCTTCCCACAAGTCCCTTCTGTCTTTGGTTTAACCTGTGGCCCTCTCTGGGACCATACAATTTTATTTAGGCATCAAAACAGTCACCAAATTTTCAGGACCGCTGAGAACTCAGCTGTGGTTTCTCTGTTGGATGCTGGTCCCTTTGTTCTACCCTACAGAAGTAAGAAAGAACTATCAAAGTTTTTTTCTGTATTTTTTTTCTTGCTATACTTTGTTCCAAAGGAAGTGGGTTCTGGAAACATTCATGTTGTAAATCATGGCATAAATTCGATACTTGTTCATCTGTTCAGCTGCTGCTCTGTGTTTTCAACTCTCACCCAGTGCTGCGTTGTCGGGAGAACAGAGGTATCTGTATTGTTACTTGAAAATATATGAAAATCATCATGGATAGTAGTAATTTACAGAAAATACTGATATTGAAGATTTCTTTAATCTCTGTTTTAAAATTAAAAGTGGCTACACATTTATTGTGTACCATGAAACCCTTCACATTCTTTTATGATTATATCTTAGAATAACTGATAAAATCTAAGCCTTTCATCCACCACAGACATTCCATGTCCCAGTGGGCCTTTGATCCAATATGATCTTCTTAAACAGCACTATAAGCTTAGTCAGAGCATTTTCTTCAGAGTTTTGAACTGAAGCATATTTCATGATGAGTCCCTCTTATTAAGATCTGCCATTCTAATGGAAAATACAGATTTGTGATCTGTCCCTTCCAGGATATTAAACAAAAAGTTATACTATCATTATTGGATTAGTTTACCCAGGGCTTTCAAAGATCAACCCATTATCATTACATTTTTCTAAATGGCTTATTGCTTGTTTAATATGAATGGATTTTGAGTGGTCCTGTCAGTAGGAAATCAATAAATGGAACAGCACTGTAATCTTTTAGACTAATAAAAAAATGTGAGTCTCCCAGCTTCATACAATTAAACTTGATTTACACTCTCTTCCATATCTTTATCAGGGTTTTAATTCTCTTGTGGTATCCATGGAAGGAAAGTTCCATGTTTAGTAGCTCAGGAGGAGCCACTAAGGAAGGATTCTTTTGTAACTAGTTGAGATGAGATGAAGTGAATTTGCAAATCTGATATCAGGATTTATGCTAATGCAAAGTCGTTAGATCATGTAGTCTGGTCAGGTATTTAGTTCCTGAGCTTCCTATCTGTTACAGAACGTGCTGCTGAAAAACGGGTGTTCTCTGGGTCAGCAGAAACATAGCCACGATACTGGTCCTCCTTCCCATGCCCTCTGATAAAAATGGTGTGTATAGGTACATACCTACTTAAGCAGTTTATTGTCATAGCCAGGGGACAGTGATGTGCAATGCTCCAGAGCATACGAAATTTGAAATTGCATGTTGTTTGCAAGCTGCTGAAAGAAGACATTGCCTCTATGAGATGTACAACTTTGTATGCTGCTATATATAACAATTTATACACATTCAAGGAGTCTATACAAAAGCACCTCTGTTAGCTTCTCTCTATCTTTACAGTACATGAAATCAAATAAAGATGGATCTGAGGAAGACCCTCAGCATAAATAAAAGTATACTTGGAATCCTATTATAGAGGATGCACTGCTTTCCCCATAAAATGCTGTCACTCCAAGATGTGTATACTACCTTCAGTAACTCATCTTTCTAGTAGGTGTGCATACAAATTGCTATTCTGGGCATCGTTACTGGCTCTGGCACTGTAGTAAAATCTAGGGACTTTAGGCGTAGATTAGTTCAATCCTTCATGGAATCTAACTGCATTATCATGTGAACATCTACCATTTTGACTGGCTTGACTTCAGAATTGTGAACAGAATTCAGTTGTTAATGCTTTCTAGGGTCTGTGACTTCTGAAAGTTGCTGCAGTGGCTGTATCTCTTTTATCAAAATACAGAAATTTGTGTTTGCTTCTGGTTTCCAGCATTCTGTTTTGGACCTCCATATTGCTTATGGTTTTCACTTGGATTTTTACTTGTGTTTGGCTTGATTTTGCCCTTTAGTCCACATAAAATCCAGACACTTGAGTCTGACCCTCTAAATATGTGTCAGGTAACATGGAGATGATAAGGTGTAATGCCACAAGGTTTCCTTTTATTTTGAGACAACCTATTCAGTTCAGAAAAAATGTACTTTGTACCCAGCGGAGTGACATCTAGCTACCCTCACAAGGAAAGAAGCCTGCCTAAAACCTGAGGAATATGGAGATGTGTTAACTCTTGGAATACCCCAATGAAAACAAATATAATTCCAAAGGTGGGGGGGTTTTGTTGGGTTGTTTTTGTGGTTTTTTGTTTGGTTTTGTTGTTGGTTTTTTTTTGTCCCAAGTATTTGTCCACAGGAAGATAACTGCAGTTTCAAACCTAGAGACATTTAAATTTTTGCCAGTATACCTCCTGAATGTCTGATAGAGATTTCAGGATTGAAGCTATCCATTTGGTGAGAAATTTTTTGTTCAGAGAAATGTGCACTATGTTGGACAATCAGATACTGCTAAACTTGGGTATATATCTGGGGTGCTAAATTGTATTTTGGAATGCTGGTTTTATTATTAATTGTCTGGTTGAGAGACTTAAACCATTTGGTGCTTGGACAAATTGGAATCCTTTAAGTAAGTAATTCAGTCTTGGCATCCTTTCATTTTAACTGCTGCAACTTATCCAGATAATGTTGGAGGGGTGGATGTTTCATCTTGAAAGCACATTTAGAAGGACAAAATTTGGTTTTATACACACTGTCTCTTACACTAAAAGCACAGATTTTCAAACAGTGTATAAAAGTCCATAATTCATGACCAGATGCAGGCAGCATTTACAACCATTTCAGCCTAAACGGGGAAAGCATCTTTTTTGGATGCAGACACCTGCATTTCTTAGGCTTCCTTAAATTCAGGTGGGGAGTGTGACATCATAGATTGCATTTGATTACTGCTATCAGAAGTTGATGGCCGAGGGAAAATTTACATTTGAACAGATAGTACATTCATGGGACATAAGCATACTTCTACATGCATAATAATATATTACAACAAAAATACTTAAGCTTCAATCCCACAAATGTTTAATAAGTACTTAGCTGTCAGAGGACTCCTAGGTCTGCAGGATTAAGCAGAAGTGTAACTGTTTGCAGGAGTTGTGCCTTAGGACTTGCTCTGTATCCTGCAAAGCTCAATGGAGGTCAGGTTTGTAATATTTAGAAGCCTTAAGGTGATGTATATGCACATTACTGAGGTGTTGAAACATGTTTGAAAGGAAAATAGAAGAAACCCATATGCCAGTGGAAATAACCTTAAAATAAGACGGAACAGGTATCAGGGTGTGTATGTGTAGGGAAAGCAAGCAAATAGCTATTTCAGCATAAGTGATACAAGATTTTGTATTTGTATTTCAGGATAAGTGATACAAGATTTTGTATTTGTATTTCAGCGTGATACAAGATTTTGTATTTGTATTTCAGCATAAGCGATAAAAGATTTTGTAGCGCAGCAGGACATTGTCAGGATTGCTGGCATTATCTTTTGCTCTACAGTTCTGAGTACCTTAAGAAAATAATTACTTTCACTGCTGAAACATAGTTTGCTCAGCAGGATAACTGGCTTTAGAAACTTCCCCATTTACTGATAGTGATTCTAACAGTAGCTGAGAGGAATGTGTTGATACTTACTTTCATCGTATTAGAAGTGGTGAAGTCAAATCCCAAAGCCCTGCCACCTCCCCCTAAAGGTAATCACCCAGGGACTTAAATTCCATTGAAATAAAAATCTGTCGTTTGACAAGATCAGTACTGGTTTTATACACTGATCAAGCTCAGAAGCTTCAGGTAAGTCACCTGACTTTTAGTCTGAAAATCACTAGTGAGATAAAAAACTCAGATATTATAGAATTGGTAACTTGAGAGGCTTCAGCTTTATCCCAGCCTGGGCTTGTTTGTGTTATCACAGTACAAACACATAAAACAGTTAGAAAATAAAGTTTTCTACTAAACTTCCAGAATTTCCTCCCACCCCCAGCAGCCATAGCAATATTTCAATGACAGTGCTTTGGTTTTGTTTTTTGAAATCAGAATATTGCAAAAATATAAAGCTATGTGTGGATGGCTGTTCTGAAAGATAACTGATCTATTAGACACATACATTTCAAGATATATTCTGTAGTTTGTAGAGCTTAAATCAATCCCTGTTTTATTCTAAACCATGCCCATCTCCACTTATGACCGGGAATACTCCCACTGAATGCTCCTTTTCTGTTCCAGCAAATCGATTCCAAATGTATTTTCTTGAGTTCTTCATTTCCCACTACAGTCTTCCCAGAAGATGTTTTAAATAGAATTATTTATAGGCTCTTGTTAAAACCTTTAAAATCCTGCCTGTGTGTTAATTTTCATTTTGGCCTGTTGGGCAGCTAGTATTCTGAATTATCATATCTTTGTGCAAATATACTAGATAATGAGGAGAAGAAGATGGAGTACTTACTTCTTGGTGAATATATGCATTTCTGGGTTTTTGTTTCATTGTTTGGTAGGCTAAAAACATCCTATGTCTGCCAGTAGATCTGAAATGATAATCAGACAAACTGATCTGAAAGTTGCTGGAGTGGTCTGCTTCCATTTTTTATAAGTACAATTAAAACTGTATGACTGGAATGCTGAGAGGTGACTCAAGTAATTGGCTGGTTAACGTTAAGAAGGTGTAAATTCACCAGAAAAGCCCTGTGCATAACAACTGAAAATGCAACCCATGAAATATATCCATCTGCCTACATTTGTTTTAACAGTAATACTGACCTTAGAGCAAGGTATTTCTAAAGGATTTTTAATGACCAGCTGGAGTTAATAGCCTCTGGCTGTACCTCAGGCTTTAAACTCTGCCCAGCCAGCCATTAATTCCTAGGAAATGCTCTGTTCCTTGATTGTTACTGCTTAATGGCATGACAACCTAGACTGTAAATAGCTGTTAGCAGAGAAAATATTATTACTGTTAAATGCACACAATACCTTCCTTTAGAAAAGACTCCAAAATATTTACAAGCCGAGGGTTCTGAAAGAAAGTAAGCAAAGATTATTTCTGTTGCTGGGAAAATAACCTATTTCATAACAGACAGGGCTAAGAAGATGCATATTCTCAGTATGTGTCTGAGAAATTAGGCACCCTTAGGGCTCTCATTGCCTACCGCTGGTGTTTCTGGCTACAGGCTAGAGAAGCGTTATCCTTACCCTATTCTAGCCCTGGCTGTCCGCCAGGCTGTTGTTGAATTTTGTGGCATTTACCAGCCTTCTGGGGAAACATCTCAAAAGTCTGCAAATGTCTGCCACCAGAGCTCCAACATGAAAAAGAAAAATTATGCTCATATATGTAGTTTGTGGTTAAGCCTTATTGTATAGGTACAACAACCAAGGCAGCACAGCTTTTTCTGCGATGGCTGCATGCTGCAGGGGACTTAGGAGGAGGACATTTGATTATTGAAAGCAATGAGCCCAGGCAAAAGAAGTCTCAATTTTTGCCATGTCTTCAGGAACATCCACAGAGACATTAGTAACCAGAAGGATTGAAGAGACAGACTCGGTAATTGATAAGCCAGAGGAATCATGTTGCTGAAAGCCAGATTTTCTGGTTTACTGTATTGCCACTAGTGTGCTCAAAGTGGGCCCATTCAGGCCACCATTTCCCATTCAACCACAAGCATTAGTGAAGTGCTGAGGAAGTTAGCCCTGATGCTGAGAAACTGTGTAAGCTTATGTTTAACAGCATGCACATCAGTTGCACTGTCACTTGCCTAACGTTAAGCACTGGACCAAAGGCTTTGCCAGGCTACCAGCAAAGGCTGTACAGAAGGCTTTACTAGGTATGCAGCTGTGCTATACAGAAACACAGAGTTTCTGGAGCCTAAAATGAATTAATAAAAAGCCACTGTTAAACCTGCCTGTTTTAAAATTACGAATGAGTGGAGACTGATACTACAGATTTGTAACAGTGCTAAATATAATATGATAAATTACTTTTGACACATGTTGGTTAAGGAATTTTATCATGTGGGTATGAATGAAAAGTGGTGGTGAGAATAAAGCTACTAGAGATTTCACAATCTCAAATCCACAGCTAACAGAAAAATAGTAATTTTCAGATAGAGAGTATATCACAGCAGTGATCTTTAAAATTATATCATTATTTGTAACTGGCCTACTGTGACTTCTCTAGATTCAATGTGGTTACAAGTTCTCTGATAGATTTTATGTAATTTTAAACGGAGTGCTGCTGAAGCTAGCAAAGTGGCATTTTACAACCTTTTTCCAGTGGTTGCAGACTTTTTTAAAAGAACAGACCTCTTGTGTTTTCTCCCTGCTGTTTCTTAATTAGGCTTTCTTTATTCCATGACAAATGGGTATCACACCATTATCCAGTTACAGATCAGTCTTTGCGTCTCCTTCCCATTTCCATTAATGTACTGACACAACACAAAGTAGCATTTAATCATGTTCCATTTTTGATTCCTCTTGGAGCTACAGAGCAGCCATCACTGAACAAAGTGCCTGGCAAAGTGTGAATCATCAAGATGTCAGCAGCAGCATAAGGGCAGCTCTGACAGCAGAGGCAAGGTCTCTCTGATGGAGTTTTTTCTCTGCCCTTGTTACAGCCTGAGAAAAATTTCAGACAGGGGTCAAGCTCCCAGTCTCCTTGTCCTTTTGGCCATCTGTTCCCATAAACAGCTTTGCTCTCACCTTGTGGCATGGAAGAGGGTTTTTGGGAGGTGACAATGCTGCAGCCCCTACATAGGTTTTCAATATTGAGGAAGCTGGAACCACTGAAGATAGATAATGGTCTCCCTAATTTAGCTTCTTGTTTGAAGCATTTCATATGCTGTAATGTACAGCTACATATTATCACATTTACAACATTTCACTGCTGTATCCATATGTTTCCAGTAAATACATTCACTGGGAAGCCACTCAGAAGCCTTTTTGCATTCTAGAGACTTTCCCAGTGATACTTTATTTTTCCTACTCACTTACTAAAGCTACTGATGTTTGGGTTTTGTTTGATTTTATTTTTTTTTTTACTCTTCATTATGGCCTTATAATATTTAGTTAGTGCATGGAAAAGGCAAATTACTTCCTAGAAACCACAAATTTAATTAATGAAGACTCTGAGAAACCAGGCTTCTTGACTCTTATCATTTGAATGTCTTTTTTTCCTCTACAATAATTATTAGACTTAATTTTGGATTTCTGTTCCTTAGCCCTCACTCCTAGAGCATTTTACAATGCCAGCATCATTCTGCTTATTTACCAGATGGGGAAAAATTGCCACTTGGAGGAAGGAAATAAAGTGCTTTCAGCCACCCTGAAATCTTAGGGTTTATCCAGTGCACTCTCCACAAAATTCACTGCCCACTAGGTGCATTTTGAGTATATTTTTCTGCCTATGATATGCTTGTACATAAGGCACTGTCACTTCAGGGAGAGAGAGTGGCATTTCTAGATAGGATAGAAATGGATGCTCAGGTCATTAGCATTTTGTTGAGGTCAGGCTGGACACATGTTACATTCAGACATAGGTGAAACTCATAGAGGAACAGGATAAAACCTCTGTTTTCTTACAGTCAAATACCACATTTTTTTTGAGTTTTTCCAAATGTTGTTGGCTGTTGGTCAATTTGTACAATCTGATCATCTGAAGTAAGAGCCCAGCTACTGAGAAATTTTTAGGACTCTTGATATTTAGGGAATCAAGAATAGCTAGTATTTCTAAATGTTTACGTTTTAAAACTGGAAATATTATTATTCTGTTCTAATTTCTATGAACAGTAGTTTAGAAGCAAAGAAATTACCACAGTGAATCAGGACACTGGTATAGCAAACTGGATTATCTGTCTGCAGCAGTAGTCTATAGACACATAACTCTGAGCTGTTATTCATGGGTGCAGAATTGCTTACACTAGCTTTATTGCTCACTGCAGATTGTGCGGTTTTATGCCAGTTCAGATATCAGTAACTGAAATGCTCTGTTGTACAGTCCTGCCCTCGCAGCTGGGCAGACCAACACAAGAGAACTGAGGAGCACCTAAAGCATGGGCACACCAGAGATTAATACACAGGGCTTAGTATACAGGGCTTCCTGTACAATTTATTTGACGCTGTGTCCAGACCATGCACTTATTTTCAGGTCGCTCTGAGCTCTACATGGTAGCCCTTAATAGGGAGGGGATTCAGATTCATATTCTTATTTGATACATTATTATTTCATGACAAAAACTATTTTAAAAGATCAAATACAAAAGAACCTCTAATGACATTGTAGCTGCCTCCAGAGTTATTTTTTGTCCTATGAAATGAAAGAAGTAAATGTAAGGAAATGCATAGTTAAAAATCTAGGTTTGAGCTGAAGTTCTTGAGCAAGCTTCCAGGGATACCGCTGAGAGAAAACAAGGGGTGTGACATTGTGAGTACAAGAAAAACAGGGAGTAGGCAACTATTTCCAAAATTAATAAAATCTTGTACAAAGCATCAAAGCCTTAAACTTGTGATTATGGCATGAACAGTCTTAAAAAATTTTGGGCTCTTACTTTGTTTTTCTTAATACATTTAGGTTTATTTTATATATGATCTTAATAACTTGGCATTATGCTGCTCAGATTTGGGTTAATTCAATGCTATTTGTGTTGAATTTATTTATTTGTAATTTACAGATACATATTCTTAGCCTTATCTCCATCTAATACAATACTTGTCTTTGCTATTTTATTATGTAAAGTGTATTTGCATATACATCTTTCATTTATATAGATATCTGAAACAATGCCTTTAAACCAGGCTTTACAGGATCTGTAGCTGTGAATCAGATTCACCATATATAGACCATTTAAAGTGATCCAATCTAAATATTTGGTTAATGCAGCAAGGAAATTAAGGAAACGAACACTGTTTTAATGAGAGAATGATGGAAAACAAATTGATATTTTGTCTGTGATATCCCAAGGAAGGGACTAAATCTGAAGACAGAAAAGGTTAAAGAAAGGTTAATACCAATAAAGGAAGAAGGATTGCTAAAACAACTGAGAGGAGGTCTATGAAAGAGTACATTCCACAGATTTGCAACTATGAGTATTGCAGGCAAAGGAGTGTGGGTGACAAACTGTTTAAAGAAGCAGTGAAGGCACTGGAATATTGGAGTTATATTTCCTTTGGGAGGTCAAAGAAACACCATATTGTAGTGTCCAATAAACTAAACGAAGGAATGAGAAATGGGAGGTTTTTGGTTAATGTCTAGAGAATATGGGGGCAAAGTTGGCAATACACTAATTGCAGTTCTTGCTTTCTGTCACAGAGCTGTATTGTTTCAGCCTCCTTTTGACTAATGCTGGAAAGAATGTGATTCTACAGAATTGCTAGATACTATATTGGTAGCTACTTTAATACTTGGTAAGTGGAGATCTTTTCCATTTTGAATGGAATTCCTACTTAGGGACTTCTTTTGTGAGGTAGGGGACTGCAACACTGAAAAAACATGTAATTAGCAAAGGCATGAAGGCCACACTAGCAGACCAGCCTATCTTACGGTGAACATAGGATTATGCGCAACATTCAGCAAATGTTGGAAAATGCAGACCATGGAGACAATTTCTCAAACTGATTAGGTAAAAATGCCTGCATGAGATTGGGTTAACACCAGAGAGGTATAATCTCACTGCTTCTCAATCTAGTCTTCTTTTCCTGTGTTCTATGGACCTTTAATATTTTATTATTACTTTTGTTTTTAATATGAACCATAGAAATCAGCTTTAGGAACACTGTGGTTAATAGGTGGAAATTCATGCATTAAGTAAATACTGGTCATTTCTTATTTTTTCATCTGCTGTGTAGTATTTATATTTACACCGTGGATTTGTTTGGTTTTGATGGAAACATGCTTGGGAAGGCTTACAGATGAAGAGGCAATCTCACCTTGCAAACAAAACTATGTCTTTGGCAACTGTGTTTCCATTTTTAATAAAAACATTTAATCCAGATAATATGAGGCAGTTAGGAGAGAAATCTATCCACTTGTATTCTCCTACCTCTTCTCCATGGACAGTGACTCTGTTTTGCTGCATTTTTAGTACAGCGGGATGTTATAAGGCAACATTCTTTTTTTTACCTCTCTTTATGATTTGTATCATGTCATGAAAAGTTGAGGTATACCTTTTCTGTATGTGAATTTTGGTTTTTGTTTTATTTCAAAATTTCTGTATTTAATTAAATAAGAACAAATAAAATTTTTACTTTCAACATTTTACAGTGTTGTAGGCTTCTTTGAAATTTCATTTTCAAGTACTGATCATACTTTTAAATGTGAAGAAAAAGGAATTTATTGAGATTTAATTTCTTAATTTGAAAATCTCATTTGTAATAATCAAGTTTGCAAAGGAAAAACCTAAAGACTTCCGGTGTGTGATGTCTTTGAGTTCACTGAGGTTCTTTAAATTATGATGGTAACTTCATTTTCTAAGATTTAATGCTTCATAACTTGACACGAGTTTGAATAAAGATGTAAGTCATGAAAGAATATAAAGTGTTGTAGCTGCATTCTGGTTCCCAACAGGCAGTTCCTCACATCTCCAAACCTGTGTAAATTGGTTCAACCATGACCCTTATCACATTTTGTTGATTTGTTATTTTGGCTCCTCCTTGCCACCAGTAAAACAAGTATTTCCCTTTTTATTACCTTAAATTTTGTCAAAATTTTTCAGGTTCTAGAATGTGTGGATACCTCTTCTAGTTAAGGACTGTATTTTATACAAAGTAAGAAGGAATATAGTCAAACACATGAAACTGAAATTCTCACTAAAATATTTCGTATTGTTAGCTGTTGTCAATAAGAGAACAGGTCAAAGCAAAGTCATGAACTTTCAGTTCCATAGCAAGTATTTTGTTCTCCTTCCGTATATGCCATTGAAACTTTCACAGTATCACAGGGAATATCGTAGAAATGAGTAAGCTCTCTGCTCCTATGTCCTGTGATTAGTTCCTGCAGACCAAGCTTCAGAAATGCTCTCCAGTATTCATCAAGTGTTCAACCACCGTACAACAGCAGACATCATGGAAGATTTTTATCTTTCCTGTCTCAGTGTCTTGGGAATAACTGACTGACTCGACTCACATTTTTTTTTTCTATAGCACCTGCTGAGAGTGCAGACAGGTACAGGGAAAGGAATTATTTTCAGAATTATTTTCCACGAGGAAGTTTATAAATTAAAGGTAGAGACATAATCAATCACCAAGCTAAATACTTCAGCTTCTCTAATAATGCACATATATTTCTTCTCTGGAAAGATATGCAGTACGGCAAATTGTGAAAATCTTCACGTGTTAAGATTAGCTAATTGACTGATATATTGTGTACATGTTTTGTGTACACGTTTTGTACATGTGAACATGTTTTGTACAACATGGAGAAATACCAAGGGCAGAGCTTTAAAAGATACTGAGAGATCTCCTAAGGTCTGGTTTAAGGAGCATTAAATACTATTAGCCTATTCAGGGCCAATTTTTTAGAACCCCACAGAGAAGATTTGATAGTATTTGTGTTAGAAAGAAACCAAACATAGTCATCTGTCACTTGGGACACACAACACAGCAAATATTCCTGCATTCCTTAGGAGCAAGTAAACCTCCCTGGGATGTCACATCAAAAGGAATAACAAGCCAATCAGCAATCAAAAGGAGAGGAAAAATTATTTCAGCGTCAATGTAAAGACTCTGTGACACACACTGCTCACAAAGACCAGATTTGTAGAGCCTTCGAGAAACAACACCACTTTTCCTTACTAAAGATAGTTTTGTTTTTCTTTCCTAGAACAGCACAGAAAGCATAAGCAATGCTGAACCATGAAATTATACTGGAAAGTGAATGGGAGATAGGGGAGAGAAGGAACACTTGAAACTCAGGGAATGTTAGCATGTTTACCTATTATGCTAACAGTTGCCCCAAATACAGTGTATTAGGGGCAAATTTTCAAAGACATCCTCACCAGCTAGGAATGACACAACTGCGTATACAGAAATGCCCTAAAGTGGCTAGCAAACAGCAATAAACTGAAATGCATTGGTGACTTGTTATACACTGTGGTCTTCTCTGGAAAGGCAGGAAACCTGTTACATATTACTGAGAATTTGTTCGCCACTCTAATACTTGGCCAGTTCCAAATTCATTCACAAAGGACAGCAATATGTACACAGTGGCTACATTAGCTCCTTGTCTTGTAGCAAACATTTTGAGCTAGCCACAGACCTGTATGAAGGTATGTATCACATTCACTTCAGCTGAGGGATCTGAGGCCTTTTTGCTTGGTACTGTGTGCTTGTCTGTTTAAGCAGGAGCTCTTGTGTTGCTTAAAGGAGCATGTGCTCTTTAGCTAATCACTATAATGTGTATAAAATATAGTACATACGTGGTGGTCATGTGCACAGATAATTTATATTTACCATGCACCTTTGTGTGCCTCACCTGCAGTTTGTCCCATCAATCTATCTCACTCAGTATTTATTCTAACACTCCAAACCTTTGAGCAGCTGCAAACAGCTGGGACTATTTTTTTTTACCCTCCAAATCTGTCAGATATATATTTCCTTCTTTTCCCCCAACAGAGGATTTTTTTCTACCAAATTAATACTGGCTAAAAGACAAAATTGTTATATTTTGCCCCGAACCAGTGTAGTATCTGCTGTATCTCATCAAAGTGCACACCTTAACAAGGGGCTTTTACAACATACCTTGGGAAAGAGGAGGTTGCTCCAGTTCCCAGGGAGCAGACAGCAATTGTCCAGTATTTGGAGGACCCTTCTCTAAATATTTAGGTTTTGAAGTCATGGCATTCTTATCTAAAGCAGTACTATTTCTGGTGCCTTTTAATAGTTTCAAATATTTTTTTGAAGTTTCAAAGATTTACTATTAGTAATTCTCTGTTTGAGACTAGGCAGCTGGATTAGCTCTGTGTGTAACAGTACCTGCCATTAAAGATCAAGGCTACAAAAAATAGTTGAAATAACATTTTTTTTAACATGCAAATATTTTGCATATATTAAATGTAGGAGAGTGGCAAACTGCATAAAGAATGTCTGAAGTAACATAACGTTTGTACTGGCATTCACTTGATTTGTACTACTTAATTCATTATTCATATCATTGCCACTTATTTTGTGACTATTTAAAATGAGGGTCATTTGACAGTAATACTGCCAAGTGTTCTTTCCACCCACTGGAGTTTATGCATATTAGTAATTTGCTTTCATCTTTACTATTATATTTATTCATATTTTTATACATCTGTCTACTATACCTTTTTCCATTACGTTATTAAATTCCTTTTTTTAAAAAAAATCCTGGGTTTATTTTTCACAGCTTCTGGTATATTACAATGATCTTTGGCCATATGTCCAAGTGTGCATGAGAACTGGGATATGGCTTCTTGCATAAGCAAGAAGAAAATTTGCTCTGCTGATGGTATAAACATCAAGCTGATTAACAAAGGCAGCTTTTTGTCACTCTGTGACTATGGGACAGAAATAGATATTGGACAACAATGGAATATGTTCAATCAGAAACATGAAAAAGGATGTTACAAAATTTCTTCTACTCAAGCTTCTTCCACTGTACCAGAACAGTTACACATTTCAGCAATTAAATAATTAATAATACTGACATCTAAGGAACCATTAACACAACTGATGGTAGAAAACAATATAAATTATCCCATGTTTTCATTTGACAAGAAAGAGAAGGAGTAGAATGATTAAAGACTTGCATGAGTTATGAACTGGACTCACAATGTGAATATAGGCATTACATCCAAATCTCCAAGTTGTGCTCTGCAGATGTGCTGGATGTGTGGGAAACATCCCTGCTGGTTTGTCTTGGTGGGTTGCCTGATGAGTAATTGCTGTTTCCCAAGAAAGTACTTTGAAACTTCCACAGACAAGCCTTTAATTCATCAGGTGTTGCTAGTCTGATAGGATGAAATGAAAAAAAGTAATGTAAATATTCATGCATTGGTTGAATTTGCTGAATGTACTGAAGGGGATTTTGTCTCATGTTACAGAAAAGTGAAAGCAGTGGTGATCAGAAAAGATGATACACTGCACCAAATATGAATGGAAGAATATGAAAGCTGAATGCCACTAAGGAGTTTGGACATCAGCTGTACTGGGTGAAGAGAAAACCAGCAACTTTAGCATTAACAGCAGTGGCAGTCCTACATCCATGCAGAGTACAAATCTAATACAAACTAGCCTCTTAATTCAGACTGATGATGTCAGTGGGATTTAATTTAAAATCCATGTTAAAATATACATTCCAACCTAGGTTCAAGATAGAGCATTTTCCTGTAGTGACTTTGTTTTTTCAAATAATTTGGTTTGGTTTTCTTCAGGTAGGACTGTGTCCTGGTTTCGTCCAGGATAGAGTTACCTTTCCCTGGGCTGAGAGGGACCTCAGCTAGAGGGCTGGGTTGGGATCGATCACTGGAGTATTTCATATCATGTGATGTCATGCTCAGTATACAGGCAGACACAGGCTCTCTCACGCCTATTTCAGTTTCTGGGTCAGTGTGGTGGGATTTTCTCGTGCGGTCAGATCACAGCTGGGAGGGTGGGGCAGGCTGCATCCCTGTCGCTGGGCTCGGTAAGCCATTGCTGCGTACTATTGTTATTGTACTAAATTTTTTTATTCAACCTATGAATTTCTTCTTTTGTCCCTCCACTATTTCACTGGGAAGGAGGGGGGGAGTAAACAACTGGCCACGTGGTGATTGGCTACTAGCTGAGTTCAAACAGATCACAATGAGTGCCTCACTATCCACAGTTTTTTCAAGGAGGAAATAAGAACATAATGGTGTAAACATTCTTATTTAGGAGGAGGAGGATGATAGGAAAGGAAGAAATTTGAAGTGCTGATGTCTTCTCAGAAAGGTGGAAATAATAGCAATTTTCCACCAGCTCTTCATCACAAGTAGTGAATGTGGAGGTAAAACCAGTCAGGAGTAGAAAAACTACCAGGATGAATAGGAGGAGTTGCATAGATCAGTGAAACAGGAAGAATTAAACAAAGGTGAATAACGTATGAATGTGTAAGTGGGCTAGGAAGTGATGAGCAAAACTGCACTAAGTAGTCAGATTGTGTAGTGTTGGTATTTTCAGCAGGATTTCCTTGAGGACCAGTGTAATTCAACAGCAGTTAAGTGACAGAATATGGGTCTTGGCAGTTTTTAACAAATTGAGGGCTAGTAAGGTGCACCATGTGTGTGTTTCTCATTTTAGCACCAGTACATATTAGAGAAATCAGGTTTTTTTCAAAGCCTTAATTTATTCAAAGCAAAGTTTCTTATCCTACTGTACGTCCACTCATACATGGGTGAAAAGGCCTGTTCACGTTGACAAAACTGAAAACAAGCAAAAGTTTAACGAGTTTTGTGCTTAGTCTTACTAGAATGGGAGAAATCAAAGTATTTTATTAATTCCGGGTCAGAGACCAGGATGGTGGGTTATGAGCAGGTACCTTCAGCTCGCCGCCACCACTAAAGGGTCGCCGGCAGACACAAAACATTCACGGGGCGTATAACATCCCCACCATTCTCATTTCCCGTGCAGTTGTTGCCTTAGCACGGCACAAAATGTGGCTCCACCCACCTCGCTCCGTTTCACCTAGTAAATTTTTGGACGCGTAGGTAACACCAGCATCTCGGTTTCCAGTCATGAGGAGCCCTTTCCGCCCACCAGCCGCGAGGGCTGATAAGGCTTTTGTTCCACATTCAGCTCACGCCGGGGTCCCGTGTCCGAGCCGGGAAGCTCAAAGCGTGTGGGGAGGCACGAGCCGCTGGGCCGGGAGGCGGCGGCGGAGGAAGAGAAGGAGAAGAAGGAGAAGGAGGAGGAGGAGAACCTGCACCGCCCTGCGCCGCGCCGGGACACACCGGGGCCTCCCCCGCGCCACAGCCCCAGGGCCAGCCC
>NW_020799143.1:12419177-12491685 GCF_003259725.1 Athene cunicularia
GGTCCTCAGGCGGGCCGAGTGCCGTGGAGCGGGGCTGGCGGCCGGCAGCCGCCCGGGGAGGGCTCGGCATCGGCATCGAGGGGCTGGGACCAACCCCTCCCGCCCCTCCACAGAGGCTTCTGCCGTGGCGGAGGAGGGTGCCTGAGGTGTTGAGGCCGGCGCGTTGACGCAGGCGCTGCCCTTGGCTGTACGTCCTGCGAGCTGCGCGCCCCGCGTCTCGCCCCAGGACCTCTCCCGGCTGCTTCCCGAGCTACTGCTGCCTCGCTCGTGAGGTCCTGGGTTTTTGGTATTTCATACCTTGCTGCCAGTGGGCCTCGTTCCTGCCTTAACGCGGGGGAAGGTACTCGTGTTACATTTCCCCAGACGCGGGTCGAGCGTTTCAGTAAGAATGCCGGTTCGGCCACGGGCTGACAAAGACGGGAATGGCTTGTGGTGAAGGAAATAAGTGGGGCCGCTTGCGCGTCCCCGTTAACAGCACGTACTCGGTCAGTATCGTCAGGTACTGAAAACATTTGAAACCAGGGAGACTTCCGTATCTGTGCCGTTCGCATCTTGCTATTCCTCCTCGGTCTAGGAACTCTGTAAACCAAGGGATAAAATGACATTTTGTGATACGTGTCCAAAATCACTGAAATTGTAATGCATAAGATAGCTTCGTAAATTATGGAGGGAGAGAGTAAAATGTTCACAGCTTTGCTTCGAATATATCAGATGTGCCAACTTTAGTACAGTGCGATCTGACACTCGCAGACACGTGCTCTAGTGGAGGAATCCCAGCACAGTATGCTGCTACAGAATACTGTCAGAGAACGAAGAAGGCTTATTAAAGATTTGGGAAGGCCAATGCTTTGTAATTATTGGGAGAAGTTGCCATTTTTGTTTTTCGTTTGGTTCACAAATGTAGGTAACTAAACCACTTCCACTCCTTTCAAAAATTTTCCAAATAGCCATTTTTAATGTGGAAGAATAACTAAAATGGGGTAATGGTCGCTGCTCTGTATCACAGTGAAGAATTCTTCAGTGAAATTTGTGGGACATAACATTCTAGTGATGGGCCTTTGAAATCCAGGAGAATCTTAAGAATTTGGGACATTTTCTCAGTATGTCATTAGAAAGTTCTGAAGGTCGTTGTGTTCCAGCCCCCACCCCACCCCACACCCCGTGCAAACTATTATTTTTTGCAAAAGGAAAGCTTGCTTGTTTGCAGCTGTTAAACCAAGCATCATTCAACTTAATTTCTGAGTTGCATTAATTACTTGCTGTGTTACTTGGGTTTCTGTTCATCTTCCCTTCTTTACTCAAGGTTCAAAAACTGTGTCATCGGAATGCATCATCATATGGTATTTGAAGCAGAAATTGAGAAATTTATTAAAGTCTATTGTGCGCTACTGATAAGTCTGAAAATCTGTCTGTTGCTGGAAAGACCTTTTACCTGTTTATCGTTACCCGCCCCCGCTGCAGTCTCTCTTCCTCTCTTTGTGGATATTTGTTCATTACTGCCATCTCTTGGATAGAAGCAGGCCTGCTGAACGTTTGTGATGGTTGTCCTCCAGTGTTTTAAAGAGAATATAAATGCTGCTGTACTTGTCCCTCAGTGAAATTTGTGTCTAGAGAACATGACAGTGGAAAAGTGTGAGCTGGGAACAGATACCGAAGGTTAGCTTTTCACTTAGAGGCATGGATCAAGATTTCATAATAATCTCTGTGCTTTTTATCCTCAGGAAATTTGGCCATAGGCCTCAGTCTAGTCAGCACATGGTATGGGCCAGCTGGATGGTATGCATATGAAATTAGCCATAGGATAGCATGGGTGAAGGTGTCATAAGGGACACCAATGGGAGTTGGGGTTTCAAGGGTGATGTTGTGGAGAGTTAAAGCAACAGATACCCATTTGGAGGTACTAGATGCAGTTGTTCTCCTAGTAATGCAGCAGCCCTGTGCACTCTTGTGTACTTTTAAACCATAATTTCTTTTTCCCTAAGACATATGTTAGTTATTAATACTATACTACAGTTGTGAAGGTGCTGGTTTTTGATAAAGATGTCTTTCAAAAGACAGGTGAAGGATCTTGTGAAGGGTGAAGGATGGATGAAACAATTTTTTCCTGAACCAGTAATTAAAAAAATGTTAGTCTTCTGATATATGTGGAATAATTTTTCACATTTACAAAAAGATGCATATATTGCATGAGACTTCTCTCAAATAATCAGTTTTTGATAATCAGCTTGATTTTTTTAAAAAAATGAATACAAAATATTTTGTGCCAAACTGATTTTAAAAATACATGGAAGTATGCCAGGCTGTAAAGAAACTATTATATGTATAGAGAGTAGAACAGATCTCAAAAATCAAGTCAAGTCTTGAATTAAACAACTCAAAAAGCATATTTCCAGGCCATATTTTCTGGTTAATGTTCTTATAAATGACTGTCATTATTCTTAATGTTGCTAAAATGAACACAGTGGTAATGCTCATTAAAAATCTGTATTTTCTTTCATGGAGGTTTGAAATTAAAAAATCCTTTGTGTCTTGAAACTTGGTGGCACATCCCACCAACTTCAGAGACCAGTTTAGGACCACATAATCAGTCTACTTTGTAAGTTACAGGAATGTAGAGTATGTTAAATATTTTCTCCTTGGTGAGGGCCAATAACTTTGTGGGTATTGCAAAAGCATTTTAAAATTAGTAAGACTTAGTTATGCATTTCACTGTAGAAATAATACTGATTTTAGATGGCTATGACAGATGGCGTGCGATGATTTGAACACTGTACCCCCAATACAAAATTATGCTATTAGTATTATATTAATCATAAACTAATTAAACAGAAATTAATCATAAATCATAGAAGTCTATATTAATTTGACAAATATAATTTCATTTAAAAATTTTTAGTTACATCTTTGACATCTTTTCAAGAATGCTTTTATTCTGTATTGGTAAAGGATGGACTAATGTCAGACTTACGCTATTTGCAACAGGTTTCTGTTAAAACTTTAACTGTCAGCCTTATGTTTGCAGGGTTCTGACATAGAACTTCTTCATGCATTTTTAACTTTTAATAGAAATTCTGTAGGTAAGCAATGCCATGAGTTATATTTTCATAAACTTACGAGTCATGAATTATACAGATATTATTGAACATAATCTAAAGACAGATAACTTGATCAAATGCAGTCTGCACAACATCAGTTATGTTAATCTCGTGAAATAGTCTATGAGGCTACTGCAGTACAAGGAACTCTAAATCTTTGAGAAGAATAAATTATTTTTACTTTCAAATGGAGCAAATTGATGTCAGACGTATTTTTGATTTTTTAAAAAAAGTAAAAAAGTACCCTGTACTATGAAACTTTAAAATTAGAGCAGTACTAATCAGGCGCCTGTAGAGGTAAAGTAGAACAGACCTTGGAAATTTGAATGACTTCCTTAGTGTCATGTGTGAGATGTGCCAGAAGTGAGAATCAGACTTGGGCTTCTGACTACTGGAGCCAAACTGGGAGGCTGTCCTTCCTCCCTACTAGTAGAGTTACTGGACATGTTTATTTTATAGATCTTGATTAATTATGTGTCAGTATTGAAATATTCCAAACAGTGTCTGTAATAAAGTATCGTAATATACAACTAAATTGACATGTGTGTCCAAGGAGAAGAGGCCAAGCTATTTACCGCTAGCTAATACTTTTTCCTATGTTGTACATTAAAAGTTCTCATCTATCACCACCTGACCCAAACTCATATAAGGAACTCTTTCCACAGAATACCAAAACTATATACCTTTAATTTCATGCCAAGGGTGGTATTGCTAAATTGTGAGTTTTTCATTAACAGATGCGACAGAAATCTTACTGGCAAGTCACAGGATCCACTATTAGCACCTTAAAAAGTACATGTGTATAGAATAGGTAGGAATAATTGAAAATTCCCCAAATCATTGCTTTGAATGTCAATGCCCAGTCTAAATGCCCACATAGCTAATTGTTGCTGCAGTATGAGTTTGGGTGAATCACTGAAAGCCTTTTCTTTAGATGTTTCTGTGAAAACTTAAATTTCTTCTTGTTTGCAAAGAATGAATAGCCAGATTTAATGACTCTGAATAGCATGAAACCTTGTCAATGGACTCCAGGAACAAGTGTCTGTGGGAGTGTGTTAAAATAATGTACAACAAAAAGGTGTAAATGTTGATATGCATGTCATTAAGTTATTTTTATTCTTTTGAAGAATACATTTTTCTTTTTCTGTCAGTCAGGTGTACTTAGTGCCATAAATAAGTCTGTATTCAGAACATTTTATTCTGTGGCTATTTCTGTGTGTGAGTAGTCAGGAAGAGAGGAGAGAAAAGTAGGAGACTCTTTGGTAAAGAGTTTTTTTTAATGCCAAAGAGAAATGCATTCTTTTGTTTGCAAACGCTTTCATTCTATGTGGACTATGTGAATGCTTTTCACATAATTTCAATAGCTTCAACTGATATTAGAGTAAATAAGTATAATTTTACTTGCATGTATTATACTGTCACTAGAGTTCATACAACAGTAAGTAAGTATAATAAAAACTGGAAAGAAAATACTTTCCCATGATTGTTGTGTGGTCATTTTCTTTTTGGTGGAATGTTGCCCTTCACCATTGCATAAACCATTTTGTCATGCTTGAGGAGCTTAGGTTGAATAATGGACTGTCTTTGAGGAAATCCTTGAGAAGTAGTGTTGTCTAATATGTTAGAACACATGACATTTGTATCTTTTACCTCTTTCTGTCATGTGTTTCTTCAGTGACTTTGGACAAGTAATTTTCTGCTTGTGCTTCTGTTTCTTTACACTCGTGTAGAAATGCTTTAACTCTGTAGAACTGAAGAATTTCAATAAAAGGTATGTACTTCATTAGTAAATATTAGATGTTCTTAAAAACAGTTCTATTCTGAGATTTTCACTTAGTATAAAGTAAGAGAACTCTATACACTGTATGAATAGCTCTGGATATCAATACCATAGACAGTAATTTAACTGATGTTCAAATACTTGCGATAAAAAGTTTGGGCTATGTGTCTTCCTTTCTTACATCTGTGTAAGTCAGGGGTGAAGCTTGAATTTAGTGAAGTTGGATGGCTGTTGTTGTAAATACAAAGCCCTGTAGAGATAATTTACAATTTAATTGAAGAAAGAAAGGCTAGTCATTCTTCTCTACATTTAAATAGATTGTGTCTCTGTCCCTGCCCCCCCCCCCTTTTTTTTTTTAATGATGAAACAAAGGTATTTTCAGACTATGCTACCTATTTTCAGAATCTTCTCCACAGTTTAGTTGGAGGAACTTTTTTAGACTTCCCCACTACCTCCTTGTAACTTTAGCATATACTGGTAGTAGTGAATGCTGTTCCTTGATATACTAATGCAGAGGAATACGCTTTTTTCTTTTACCTTACAGGTCATGTAATGTCCTCTGAAGAGACAACTAATGTTCTGACTTTGTGTGTACAATTTAATGCATTTTCTTCTATTATGCTTGGAAACTAGGGAATTACTACATATTTGTTAATTGCAGAACATGTGAGATGTCTAAAAAAGAATAAAAAGTGCCAAGGATTGGTATATATGCGTCCCCCCTCACTGGTATGTCAAAGTATTGCAACTCTGGAAAGAGGAACACTCTTTATTTCATGATGAAACTGAATTAATCTCTAGTTACAGGGTTTTTTCAGAGGAACTGAATTTTAAGGAAATAAATTTTTCTGTATTCCACTCAAGCAGTGTACAAATAAAGTTAATTGGAGAAGAGGCTCAACGATGAGGGAAGCTTGGATGATTGGGTTTTTTTATCTTCAGATCAGAATAGAATAGACTATTTTGGTTGGAAGGGACCTGCAATGATGGTCTAGTCCAACTGCTCGACCACTTCAGGGCTGACCAGGTTAAAGTATGTTATTGAGGGCAATGTCCACTGACACTGACATGCATGAATCCCAGCAATGCATTTTTCCTCAGGGCACCAAGTCTTCAGTCCTGCAGGGCAACAGAATGCAACTGGAAACCTTGTTTTGCTGTTTGCAATGCTAATTAAATTAAACCTGTGGAATAGGTTTAATACATAGGCAGTCCATGAAAGTAGCCTTGTTAGTGGCCAAAGTCCCTTAAAGATGAAAATTGGGCTCTTTTTCCAATGAGACCTGATAATGTAATTCAGAAGGCAGATCTGACAACTATTAAAATCCTAATGATTGGAGTAAATAGAGGAAACAAATACAGAGGGGCAAAATAAAGGAGTTAATTACTTTCTTTAGGAGAATTTTTAGTCTAAATGTTGAATGATAATGCCAACCATCTGCTTGACAGATGTTTAGTTTACCAGATTTTGCATGCTGCTTAGCCAGTGTTGGTTCCTTTCTTTTGGCAAAACTCTGGTTTTATTTTCAGAGTAAGATATATTTGCAGGCAAATGTCTTAATTTGGTAAGTTTGCATATAGACAGGCAGTTTTCTATAATAGTGGTTTGTTCTTGTGGTGAAATATCGGTGGATATAGGCACAAAGAGGAATAGGCAAACTTGCTCTTCTCTGAAAAGTTATTAATTAAAAAATCAACACTAGTCAACACAAGATGTAAGCATGCTGTCCAGAAATAGATGGAAATTGTTCTCTAGATTCTTCTTGACTGCTGGACTGCCAGTAAGTGTTGATTAAATTTAATACCAACCTGTAAAGCAGCCTGTGAACCTAATTTCTCAACAATTAAGTGAAACATTGTGAAAAGTAAGATGACAGAAATAAATAATACATATTTTTAGTTTTCTCATAGTCTTTACAACTCTTGGGCTTTTCTAAGTTTCTAAAAAAATTCACTTTTTTTCCCTAATAAACTTTTTCTTAATTTATTCGGGGGGCTAGTAATAGATTTTCTTTAAAATAGGAGATAAATCATGTTTGATCTTACTGGCTAACTAAGTATGTATTGCAATTTAATTTTGTTCTTGGCAAGTAAAAGGAGAGTTGTCAGTGTGAAAATGAAAAATATACTTGTGGGAACAAGGTGGAAGAACCAAATAAACATTTTATGCAGAGAAATAATGCATGAGAAAATATTATCTATGTTTTGGATAACTGCTACTTTTTTTTTTTTCTTTTGACATAACCTCAATATCATCCATTAGATAGTAAATTTGTGACATGATTATCATAATTTCTGAAACATTAAAACAGTATGTTAATAGTTTTCTGCTCTATTAGTGTATCAACTGTGAGTTAAGGGTGATTAACCAAGGAGTCAAAATCATGGTATCTTTTGATTATATAATATACTGAAGTGCTTATCTAATATCTAACCTCCTAATTCCTAGCATTAGTCTCCTAATACCTATTAGAGTACTAAATATGCATAAAAAGACTGTTCTGCTTTTGTAAGTGTTAACAAACCTAAAAATAATTTGGATCTTGGAATGTATGTTTATGTGTTCTGTTAGTTCAGTGGTGAACTGTTCTGCCTGGGGCCTTTGGGCCCTGATGTCATATGAGTGTTTTAACTGTTTTCTTGTTTTGTTTTTGGCTCACAAGCTGAGGTTGCTGATGGACAAGATTTGAGAGAGGAGGTAGAGTAATGCAAAGTGATGTGTTCATTTGGAGTCTGGGGCTACTTGTCACTGTTTCACAAGGAAAAGTACACAACTGAGAGCTTTATACCTTGTTTTTGTCACATTTATTTGGAATGCTGTGACATAAGGCAGTATTGTACCTTAATGCCATCTCAAAGATCCTTGTACTTGAAATGGTATTTGTTTAAAAATAACAGCTGAATTTACAAGATTGAAGACAAACTAAGTAATTAAAGTAATTTTTGGCAATCTGTTAAAGCTGGATTTGAGGACACTGAAAAATACGAAGGTTTTTTACTGAATTTTCTATGACTGGCAAATTCTTTCTGAGGAGGTGTAGTATTTTAGCATAAAGTATTTTAGCAATGCATATTCCCTTTTTCTTATATCCGCGTCTTGAGTTTCAGAATTTGTAATAATGAAGTTACTTGCTTTCACTTAATTTTTTCCCTTTTTATGGTTTTACTTAAAATTATTTTATTTCTACAGTTCTAGAGAAGAGAAATCTTTATTCTTTGACTACCTTACATGCTGAATGCACAAATACTTCATTTTCAGACTATAAATAAGAAGATAGTTGTGAGAAGTTCTCTGAAAACTTTGTTGGTGTCTCTTCAACCCTTGCAAATAGATCACTGTCTATCACAGAGGAATAGTGATCGGGTATGTCTGAACTTGGAAGACTGTAACAGTATTTGTATGTGGATTGGGGAGATTGTAGCACTATTAAGTGTGAGTGCCCCTGTATACTGTAGGGCTTTGCCTCAAGATCTACTAACAAAAGTTACTGACTATAAAGTGTTACATTTCAGACACTAATCCAGATGGCTCACTTGACAGAATAAAGCTAATCCATTTCTTGTTAGAAATGCTGCCTTCAGCTTCTGAAAGATAGAACAAGCACCCTCATGCCTGTGCTCCACAGGGGTTTCCTCTCCTTGAAAGTAAAAGACCAGGAGGGTTTGACTGGGGGTTCTGAGAGAGGAGGACTAAAGACTATATCTTCCTCTTCCTTCTAGAAGTTAAAGCTATTTTAAAGCAATTCACAGTAAATCCAGCCTCTGAATTTCTGATACTGTGGAGTAAATAGTCATAAATAAGAAGCAGGTTTTTATTTTGGCAGCTGAAATAAAAGGAGTCTCAACTAACTGAAGAGAGTGGAAATAAATCTGAAAGAGACTTTAGGAATATACTTGACAGTATGATAAGACAAATTTGCTCATATCCAAGATACTCAGGACAGGTATCTTAAGGGAATTAACTATCAGAAACTGAAAAATGCACACTTGCAGTTAGCAGCAGGTGTCTGACCTATGTCACTTCAGCGAGCTATGGTGATGAAGTCTGGTAGCCTGTTTTTGATGCTCACAGAAGTTCAGTAAGATCATGGCACTGCACAGGTCCATTGAGTTCTGCTGACAGCAAGTTGCAGGTAGAAACGGGAGTGCAATATTGAACACAAAAGCATTGGCTTTGCTTACCTTGCTTTGAACATGTTTAGGGCAAACACACATTGAACTCTGGTAAACCAGCAGTTCTACCTTACGTTCTATTTGCTGGACATCATCCAAAGCCAATAGTTGTGATTCACTATGAGATATTTATTTATTTATTACTTGCAGAAATTAAATGTTTATTAATCTTAAGATTTTTGCCTGGCTCAGATTAGCATGCAATATAAGTGATATGATTAGAAGGGTTATATAAAGCAGTCTTGTTTTGCAGGGGTGCTGCTCAGATTCGGGTTTATTTTTTTTGTATGTAGTTTACAAAGAGAAATAAATATTCATTGATTTCTGTTACACCTATGAGTGTCTGAATTTGTCTCCAAGTGGGCAACAGTTCATTTCTGAAAACAGCCACCACATTTGTGTTAATTGGGAGTTGTCTTTACAGTACTGATGGAAAGAGCAATGATTGAATGGCTGCAAGAGGTCGTTTGCTCTTTCAGTCTATGAGGAGTTTCTTTCAGAGAGGTTTAAAGGTTGTTGTAGTGCCTGCTGTGCTATTCTCTGTCCTTCTGCCAACAAAAAATGTAATAGCAAAGCAGAAAAAAATGGGTGGGTGTTTTTTGGGTGCCTTTTACTGGGGCAATTTGGTCAGATTTTCACATTCTGGCTTGGCAATAATGCTCATCTCTTAAAGACTCAGTTTATACAGAGAAGTATGTTGTTGGATATAGATTATATACAGTACAGCTTTTATTCAGAACTGAGTTATATGTAAAGCTGCGTGTGGTCATATTTTCCCCCCTCTCCTTTGTATAATAATACAAAGAAAAACAGAGCTGAAATACTAAATTTATTTTTCTTTAAGGAGAATACTCTTTTTGCACTTAAAACCTAGTGATCAATTAGAAATTACAATGAGCGAAGTCTCCCTAACCCCTTCTGCTTTGATTGAGCTTTAATGCTTTCATTGATCTTGAAAAGGGCATTTTCCGTTTTTCATCATGCAAAGCATTCTAAATAAATGCACACTCACATTATTATAGTATTGTTTGAGTGAAATCTTACTACTAAAAAGGAAGTTGTCACCCTAATGAGATGTAAACACAGACACCTTCCACAGCCCCCCTCACATGTGAACACAAAAAAAGTTAACAGAAATCCTTCCCCATTTTCATTCTTGGTTTGAAGCCAGTGTTTAGTGCTGCATGATGTAGAGTTATAATCTTTTTTTCAGGACTGTGGAATGGCCCAGCACACTACAGTGCCCAAACTGAACTTTGAATATTGGTTGGATAAAGCTATTGAATGGGGACAAGCCACCACGTTGGAATCCCAGAAGGATATGTACCTTCACTTGCCCCAGCTCCAAGAGTTCCTACATCAGATTTATGAAACGTTAAAACATATGGTAAGTGACTTTAAAAGGAAGAGTGACCTGTTTTGAAGGCACCCTCAGACCAGAAGCTAACAGTAGCAAAAAGGCTTGTGTTATTGACCTAATGTATTGCTGGATCAGAGAGGCAAATTGGGGAAACAGCCACAGGTAATGCAAACAGGAATGTGCTTCCTGTTTCCCTGATTTATTGTGAAAGCAGCTTTTTCTTCTTGATTGGTTGTTGTCACGTGAAATTTCCCAGCCAATGCTTTAGCCGCTTTAAAAAACTCTTTAAAGTAAACAAGAATTTGATTCTGGTTTTCAGGTCATAAATTGGATTATTTAAAGGCCTTAACATGCAAAACTGTAACCAATCCTTTAAATCTTAGAGAGTCTGTTGACATGTAGTGAATTCTAGCAGCCTGGTCAGATCATTGGCATATGCTGCTGGCTGTTCTGTTTAGTAATGTAATTATTGACTGCACTCACTAGAGTGCTTATTTTAAAAGTAAATTTAGTTGTTTATATGTTGTGTATATATTTTTCTGAGCTTGGCAATTTCGGTATATGTATTCAGTACAATTAACTTCAGATTATGGTATGAGACTGACTTCTTCTGGAAGTATTTTAAATAGTATTCTTATCTGAAGACTACAGAGTTCTTATTTTTTTTCCTGAACTGAATTTAACTTTCAAACAAAGTATTTTTGGGGAGCGGTGATTCTTCCCCTATTTATGTATGTCTTTTTCTTAAGGGAGGAAAAAATAATCTGTTTCTGGTGTTGCTACTTCAAGTAATCTGAGGCTTGGCCTGAAGTGGACCTTGTGAATATGGCCCCAGAAAGTCTAGGGCTAACCCCAAATGTGAGACAAATGCAAGGAATTTATTGCAGCAGCAGGAGATGGTTATCGTTCCTGCTACTTGCATGTTATCTCAGCATAGCACCATTTTTTAAGCTTTCATTTATTAGATAGTAAAGCTACAAAAAGGGAAAAATAAGACTGATTACACAGGATTGTATATAAACTACATTGTCTATTATTTTTATAGTGAAACTGCTTTCTGTTTGGTTAAAAGTTAAATTGCAGTTTGTTATTGGTAGTCATTACGTAAGTTAAAGAAAGCAAGAGAAAGTTACAGAAGGATACTTACTTTTATGCCATAGTAGGTATTAATTTATTCAGAAACTGTGAGAGAGTATGTTAAAGCAATGAGGATCAACAAAAATACATTATAATTGTGCTTTTATTATCATGAAATCTTGGTTACTGTTTTCTGGTTACTGCATATAAGGCAAATGAACAAATTTTCTACCATAATTAAGTATGAGGTGAGGAAATTACTTACTTAAGCTTTAATTTATTTGAATTATGACATTATACTGAATTTCAGGAAGTTCTGATTTTATTATGTACCTGCAGGTGTTTTGCTTCTAGAGTATTTCACAGCAAAACCATTGAGATTGTAATTTACAACAATATGTGTCATTAACAGTTCTCCTAACCTACTTTTGATGTGCAATATATTTATTATCTTTTGTTTGTTTTTACGTTTTAACAGGATTCAGTTTTAGCAATCCAGCAGTTCCCTTTAATTGGCCAGCTTCTAGGAAGGCTTTGTTGGAATCCTTTTGTTACAGGATATGGTAAGAATGTGTAATGATACTTCTGCATCAATTCCATAAACTTTATTCTGTAGGAATTAGGAAAATATAACTTGTTATATACTTTGATTTTTTCCATAAAAACTCAGCATTCTTTTTTACATAAGTAAAATTTTGAGATTAGAAAGTTATCCGAGTTATTTAAAGTATGTGGCATTGAAAAATCTTAAATTTACTTTTGGAACTAATTAATTCCATGGATTAGTTGCAGAATCTTGACTTGGAAGCATTAGGTTTTAAACTCAGTAAGTGTTTGTGTGTGTCATGATTTCCATTTTTCTTATTTTCTTGTTGTATTAATTACATTTTTGTTAGGTTCTCAAAATGTATAAAATAGTCTAGTGTTTTATACTACTTTCAACAGAAGTATCTCCGAGTTATACATCATAATATTCTGTTATATATGCTAATACAGAAGAATTAATTTTTCTGATAGTTGATTGATTTTTATTAGTGTAAAGCTCTAAGTTATGATTGTGTTTGTTTTTATTGTGTTTTTCCTGACTGTATTTTCCCCGTCTTGCAATCTAGTGAAAATGCACACAGAATCAAAAGCAAACCAGTGAAGTGGTTACATAGGAAAAAAGTGTATGAAAAACCAAAAGTCTGTTACTGGTAGTGTGTGTAGGTGAGAATAAAGAAGAGAAAAGAAACTGGGGGTAGGAAACCTATTGGGAGAGAGGAGACATTGCTTGTGTTACCTCACCAGCAGTTCCAGTGCATTTTTCAGGACCTGAGATGTTGATACATTGATAAATTAATTGGGATCTACTTTTAAGCAGAAAACTGAATCTGAGCTTCTCTGTGAGACCCTCATCTTTTGCCAGTCTTCTGCAATTACTACAATTACAAAAAAAACCCCACAACAAAACACCAACCAGAAATGGCATTTTGTCTCTTTTGTGCTTGCTTGTGTGGAAACACAGGGAAGGACAGTTTTTGTGTTCACCTGGAGGGACTTAAGTCAAGCACAACATTAGGCTAAAGTGATCATATGTCTTCTGGTTTGGCTTTATCTTCTTCTAGTCAGCTCCAAGCACAGGCAGAATGAACTTGTCTGCAGAACACATGGTAGATGTGTGTTATGTCAGCACTTCCCCTCTGAAACAAAAATTTGGATAGGAACCATAGATTTAAAGATAGATTGCTTTCCCAGAGTAGCAAATGTGTGATTTTGTGGCACATTTTAAGAAAAGCCGTTTCATACTTTATAGACTTATTTTTACAATGGAGAGGTTCCCTTTTTAATCATCATTTCAGTTTCTGAACATCTTGATAACTGTTGATGTTTGCGATTATGTACATACTTCTGAGTTTTTGGTTGGAATATACATGTCTTTAGACCATCAGTTTTTCTGAGCTGACAAGACATTGTGGTGTAGAAAGTAGCTTCATATATATTTTTTTCATCGAAGTTGAAAGCCATCTGTTCCTGCTTTTGACTCCTTTTCACAACAATCTCAGCCATACGTTCTTGGTTTTCTCTATTTCATTCCTTTCTTTGGGATCCTTCAGCATTTTCTAAAGCAAGAAAAGCTTTTTCTGCAAGTTGGTCATTACCTCTGAAGATTGCAAGGGAGTGGGGTTTTACTACCAGGTTTTTTTGGTCTCAAAGTTGCAAGCAAGCCAATACAGAGAACTTCACTTGCTCAACATGGAATTCTTCTCTTTAATGCTTAAAGATGAATGAAGGAGATTTTCTAACATAACAGACCTGAAGATATCTGCTTATACATTCCCATCACTTCCTCTTTTTAGAGTTACCTGAGCACTCTTTGGACTGCTGGCATTTTAGATTCAGCAGATTTTTCATTTTGTTTGGCACTAGTTCTGAAGATACTCTTTAAGATAGTACTGGCTATAGTAGATGCTGACTTTCAAGTGGGTTTCATGTAATTTCTCATTTGGATAAATAGCTCATTCAGGCATGTGTCCGAGACCAGGCCACCCTCGCAGTAGAAAGAACTAATTTTGTTCAATGCAGTCTTTCATACTAATAAATGGAGGAGGAAAAACATGCCTCTGCATCATGTCCAAACCACAATACATATCACCATAGGTGAATGTCTGTTGGTGCCGGAAGCTGACGTGGCTGACCACTCAGTACAGAAAGTGTGTTCTTCAAGGGAAAATAATCTCCTCATAAACACTCCTGAGCAGGAGGTGACCAAGTTAGCCTGATTTAGAATGCTAATGTGAAGGAAGCACGACCAAAGAAAATCTCATGGCTCTACTTGTGGTCCTAACCACAAGGGATACATGAGGAATTCAGTCTTGGTAAGGAATTCCAATGTTTTTTCTGTGGGCTGGGGGATTATCTTCTCAGTAGGACCCTCCTGGTTTGAATTTTGAGCCCAAATGTCTTGAATCCCAAACTAATACCATAAATGCTGGGGAATTTCTTGGTGGCCCTGCATGTTAGTGTATGTCTGTCAGTGTGCATGCTTATGTAAGCATTTATTTCCACAGGAAGTTCAGTTTTAGCTTTTCTGATGTATTTTAATAAAATTTTACAACAAGCTCTAAAAAGAATATTTCTGCTGTAAGATTAGGGTTTTCTTACTAGTTCCTTGCATGTGGCCCCATTCATGACAGGGTATTTATAAACTAACTGTGTCATAGGGAGACTGAGACCACACTGTGTTATGGGAAGAACATTGCCTTTTTTTTTTTCCCTTTTTTAAAAATTTTTTGATGTGAGACTGACAGGGAAGAAGTACAATCTGATTCATCATAAAGGTTTAGGCTTTTGTTTGGCTGATTTTTTGTTTTTTATTTTCTACAAAACAGTTTCCAAGCTGTCTTAAATTTCCAACAGAAAATTTTCATTCCATTAGTTGGAGTTACAACATTAACCTACTTAAGAAGTCTAGTAGATAGTTGGTGACCTTTTTTGCAATGTAATTTCCACCATTGAATTAGTAATTTTCTTCCTCTGGATGTATTAATTACGTATTTATTTGGGTATTTGTTTGGTGTTTTTATTTATTCTTTCTTGCCATAATAAGATCAAATGACTTTGTTCATATCCTGATAATGGTTTTCAGCGCGTACCATGATGGTATGTTTTCCACAGGGATCACAGTTACTAGAAAAATGGGAAGAAAAAACCCCACCAGTAAGTTTTCTGTGGTTCTCTGTGTTTGGTCTTTTGATGTGATTATCTTTTGCAGTTGCCATAATTAAGATCCGTCCCCGCTTATTCTCAATTTTCCCACCTTTCATCCCCAGTTCCAAAGCAGCTATGAAAACCGTGAACCTGAGCGTGGGCCTCAGAGTGTCATTGGGTACTTCAGTGAGAGGAGTGTATGGTTCCTTTTCCTACTTTTCACAGATCTATGGGAGGCTACTTAGGTTTTGGTTGTAGCTAAAAAGTATTTTTGACTGGGAAAAGTGTGAAGCTGTGCGTGTCCCTTATTTTTGGGGAATTTTGGCATAGCTATGGCACCAATACAAGTTGGTTTCACTTAGGTTGAGGTTTGAATGTATCTAACTATATCTCTGTAAACTCGTTATGCTGTCAGAGTGCAACAGTATATCATTTATCTAAGCTTTGTTCTCATAATTTTGTCTTTCATCATATTGGTTTACATTCGTGACAGGCGAACAATATATGCAATTTACTTCATAGTATGCAGCAAGTAATCATGTGTAGCAAAAAGTCTTATCATCCAGAAGTCTATTAAGCAGTTACATGCATTTTTTTCACCTCTTTCCTTTATTTTTTAGGTTAAGAGAAAACTAGAACTTGAATTACTTAATGGCATACTGTAGAAATATAGTATAAATAGGATGAGTCAAAAGAAGGAACACTTGAACTACATATACTTTTTTTGAGATAAGCTATTTGGACTTGATTCCCCCTGTCTCTTTCTATATAGTTTGACTTTAAAAAAATACAATTAATATAAATTAAAATAATCTCAAAAGCCAGACTTTATAAACAGGCAATATTTTAGTATTAATAATTAATAATGTTTAAAATCTTTATTTTCCAAGAAGCAAATGGCTATTAGTTGTCTAAATAAATAAAACAGTATTTGTTTATTTTTCCTCCCATGAATTTCATATCAGAGTTTAGGTGGAATGTTTTTTGTCTGAGATTTGAAGGAGTTGCCTTTTAGTGCTGATGTCTGAATGCTGGTTGGATATAGTTACAATCAGAGTATAAGAGTACTTTGAATTTCTACTGAGCAGTATGCAAGATGTTTCCTTTAACTCCAATCTTAAACAACTTAGGAAATTGTAAGCCTTGTAAAAATCCATTTAAAAAAAAAAGAATCCCCAAACACACAATGGCAGAATACCCCAAATTGTAGTCAGTTAAATGTGTATGTTTGAGAAACCATTTCTATGCAGAGATGTTAGTCAGTGGGAGGCCAATAATGGCCTGCAGGCTTGTTGGACATTTATTGAGAAATACTGGTTTAAATCAATATTAAGTTCTCTGATCATCTGATGAAAATAGAGGCATTTTAATTTTTGTTCAGGCTTTGCCAACAAAGCACTTCTAAATAATAGTGTTTATTATCCTGGATAGCAAATACAGAGAAAACAAAAGAAATCGCTTGCTGAGCTTGATAATCAAATTGTCTCCTAATATAATTTCTAACATTTATGTGGTATTACTCATTTGTATTATTTTTAACAAGAATAATATTGCTTACCAAGTGAATATTACATCAGAGCTACAATACTACATCCAGTTTTCATAATTTTTATTACAATAGTGCAATTTTATTCTGGCATGAAATTCAGTATAGAGACTCATGGTATTTGCCAAAGAACATTAAAAAAAAAAAAGCCTATTGAAAACAAAGTTCTAGGAAATAATCATGAGTTAAATGGCTCTTCAGCTGCTTGCTCCAAATAATCAGCTCCTCTATAATAATATCTGTGCTTCTGAGCAGTGACAGTATTGCTCAGTACAGTAAGTTTTTAGAGAAAGCAACTCATTTCCAACAGTGGATTAGAATTAAGTAAAATGTGATCTGATCCCGAACAGGAAACCACAATAGGTTTTTTTCCATCAACATTTAGCTATTCTGCTGCCTGCAGAAATGTAATTTTCCTGTAGCATGGAGAATCTTAATATATTCTTACAGAAAAAACAATGTTTTGCATTCTTGTTGTGAAGATTTCATACTTCATGAGCTTTTTCAGATGTGAGCATTCTTTAGTTGTGTAAGCTTTGGCCACAGTGTGGTAACTATTTTAATACTGTTGTTTGTTTTTAATGATATTATTTAGGTACTGAATTGAAAGCTCCTGTATGATAGCTTCAAGTATTATTTATGTGAATGAATTACTAGGTTATGAATGTTTCTTAAGACCATCTAAGTATTGTATAGATTTTGAAGTCCTTGATACCTTTTAAACTGCTATTGAAGGAAATGATTACACAAGAACTACATATGAATAACATTAAATGTGTGGTCTGAATCTGGTAGAATAGAAGCATTAAGAGTTGAGACTAATATTAAGGGCTTTAGTTTTGTGGATGGATAGGGATTGTTCTGTGTAATTCTGTCTGTGTTTGATCACCCCCCCTGCCACAGTGTATCCTTATTTGCTTTTTTCCTTGCAGATGAAAGCCAGAAGACTCTGATGTGGTGCTTATATTGTCTGTACAGCAGTGAACCACAGAACCCTGTGGAACTGAAGGCCAACAGCTGGGTACGGGTGAGTGAATCCTTTCCAGGACTGCTTTGAATTAAATTACTTAAAGGTGCTACATCTAGAGCATAGAGACGCTGTCACTGAAGAAACTGCACCAAACACAACTTCCATACATACTGTGTTGATGTGTATATCACTCTAACACAGTCAGTGCTAGTCTGTGATTTTAAATATTAAAAAGATGTGGCATTTTAAAGTGGGTAGTTTTGATGGCTTTTAACCTAGTAAATTCACCCACTGTGAATAGTGAGCAGCAACCACAAATCAGAAGGGAAGAAAGTGGTATTAAAAAAACCCAACCTTTCAATTAGGATAAAATAAATAACCTGGATAAATGCCATAGTTTGTTTTGAAAACAGCTTATATTTGTTCTTTACTTTTATTCTTTTTTGCTTTTGTTTAATCTTCTGCCTGTGAAGAATTTAATTGTATCCAAACTTTCCTCAAAGGCAGTCAGAGAGAGGAGGGGTAGTGCTTGTGTGTGGATTTATATTTAGTGACTTAAGGAATAATGAATCCTTATCTTTAATCACAAATCTAGGGCATTGCATGGCACATCTGTTCATATTTTCTATATTTACACACTGAACTAGCAAAGCACATCAGCACGTACATAACTTGTAGCACATTGATGTTTAATGCTTTATGTTGCTGAGGGAGCAGTGTTGATCTTTTTGTCCTTGCATTCTCCAACAGACCAAATCAAAATATGGTTAAAAATATTAATGGAATTGTTAATGTATTTTTTTATATCTTATAAGCCTCACAACTAGTTGAAATTGTAGCAGTCTGCTCATTATTTATGTACATCTGCTAAAACTGAAGATACTTCTAGACTTCTCCAAGTAGTTCATTTCTTACTAGTTGACTTTGTACATGTCAGTTTATCTAGGTATGCATGTAATACTAGGTTGTGCAAATTATTTTAAACTAGGTAATGATACTGCAGATGTTTATGTTGGTAAATAACTGTATGTCACCATGTAGTATTGTTGCTTTATGTGTAGTAATCTCAGCAGTAAGTTCTCACAAACTTCCAGATGCACTCGGGTGCCTGTATGTACCTATTTGGTGGGTTGTACCACCTGCCATGAAATTCTCAACAACTTAATACTAACTAGAATAACCCTTATTTTCTTCTGTCTTTAACCTTTTCCAAGAGGCTTTTCCTGAGGTTATTATACTTGGAATTCACAGTGTGGCAGTGCTTGAATACCAAAGTAAAGTGATGCAAAAAAATTCTGCCTTTTCTAATATAGTCTGGTTGGGTATGTTCTTCATAGTGACATAGCTGATGCTCAATAGCATGTACTTAGTTATCAAACAGAGCAAAATTTGTAATTTTGTTATTAGCAGCAGCAGATGGATTAATGATGTTAAGTGTTGAGGAAGAGGTGTACCCAGATAATATTCTACAGATAGCTTCCATTTCTGGGAGGGTAAAAAACAGTTGGTTTTGATCTATATCAGTTGCCTTATCTGACTGATGTAATGAACTGGTGGTGTTGCTGATATAAGAAGAATTATCAAGTAAACAAGAACAGTTGGGGATGAATGAAGGTGGGACTGCTGCTTTTGGCAGCACTGAAGATGTTGTAGATTGGGACTAACATGTAAGCATTTGATTCAAGCCTCACTGTAGTCTGCAGAAATATTTCCATCCACTCTGTGTGTCTGAATCAACCTCAGTAGTCATTGTCACTTGATGGGTCAAGAGTTAATCTAAAAGCAGTAGGGAATAGGACATGGGGGAGTTCAAAGCACAAACATGTCTTACGAACTATTTTTATTATTCAGCACTTTCCTAGTTGCCTGAAGTGGGTGTGTCATTATATATGTCATTATATATGATCTGAAATGTAATATGTTCATGTTTTGATTGGAGGGAAAGCAAGAACTCTTGAAAAACACAGAAAAACAAAGGATAGGTAAAGGTAAGGGAGGTTGCAAAATGCACAGCATGAGGATACAAAAGTTAAGGTTAAAGGAAAGAGTATTATTAAATTGTTTTCTACAGTCATTAGAATTTCTTCTTGGTTTCTTACTGTTCAGTATGCATCATCACAAAGATTTTTGAAGAAAGTGGTTTTATTTCCTTTTCCTAATCAGTGTTGTAATTTTAGTTACCAGCAATTGTGGTATAATGACTATCATGCTTTGTACAGAAGAACCTGAGTTAAATATTTTGCAACTCTTAAAGGGTTTCTTTTGCCATGTGTGATAGTTATTTATATTTTTAAAAAAAGACATACAGTAAGTCTGTTGACGCACCTAGTGCATACTTAACATTGTTTCTTCCTGAACTGCTTTATTTTCCTGATAATATGTGTCTGAAAAGATTGTCACAGAAAGAGATCAAGACACATTGGCTATGAGAGCCATAATTTGAGATTTGCATCAGCTGTTTTCATATTGACTGAATGACCAGCCTCTGCTGTGGTTTGATCTGACCTCAGCTTTTTTTGTAATATGATAAGAGCTCTTTACAGCAGGGATATTTACTCTCTAGTGGAGAAGATGCCAAATACACTGTGGTACACTATGGAAAAAATGGCCAAAAGTCCAAAATATATAGTTGAAACACATTCTTGGGGGTGGGGAGGAAGGTCATTTTGTGGCTACATGATGTAAAAGAAATTGAAATCCAGAAGTTAATTCTAAATAAAGCTTTGAAATTTGAATGCTACTTGAAAGGTTTTTAGTATTATGGAAATCTTGCCCGTACTTGGAATGAAATTATAGATTGTCTAAGGTATTTAAGCTTTCACTAGAGGGTATGGATGAAAAAACATCCATGACCACACAGAATGGGGCTCTGTCTCATGTGCATACACACCGACACAGGAGGCATGGAAAAGGGGTTTACATATAGGAACTGCTGTTCAGCTTCTGTGGATTTGACCTTCACAGTCCCTTGTGAATGTGGCATGTGTTTTTAGAAGTGGCTTTTGGGCTTGGCCAAATTTTTCTTTCTGGAAATATGTAGTTCTTTTGGGTATCTTTCCTGTGGAAGACCACATTATATTAATGACTACAAAGGTAATGGGTGTTCTTTGTAAAAGTAATTTTTAAAGGCACTGGAATTATAAAATTATTTTTGTTATATTATGAAAAAATACATAATGAAACTTGTGTGGTTTATCTTTCATAAGATTCCATACATGTTTTCTCTTACAGTGTTATTCTGGATAATTTATGAACTGAAGATGGTATGATGCAAAATTGATGTAAAAGTTTTGATTCAGAAAGTTTTTATTGTGTCAATGAGTCTCTAGTTCTTCAACAGAACTGTATAAAAATAATGTTCCTATGAAAATACTAAAACTAATTAAAGATTTTAAAAAGCCTCTAAAACTCTTGATTCACCTATTAATCATTTGTGAATGTTGCTGAGATATTTGTGCTGTAAGATTAAGGTTTTGAATTATGGTCTGCAGTGCTTGCCTCTCTCTCTTTTGAGTTTAACATCTCAGTTTTCTGCTGAGCTAAGCAATATTGATGGAAAAGTGGTGGACACCTTTTTTTTTCCCAAATGTATGCAGTGGAAAGCAGAGACTATTATTTCCTTTGGACACTGTCAGCACTCAGTGAACAAAGCTCACCATCAGAGAGTACCTCTTTGGGAATGCACTTGTAGTCTTTTCAGATAAAGGATTTCAATTTTACCAAATTTAGTGTTTGTGGTGTTTGCTTGCTGGAGTTTCTCTGCTTTTGGGGGAAATAAGAGGTATAATGGAACTTCAGCATCATCTTGTTATTTGTTGAATAGCAAACATGGAAGCATTTTTGAAAACAATTAGTTTAATATTATACATGTCTAGTAGAACCCTTGCTTGTACAGCAATACTTGAATGTTTCTGGTAAAAAGGGTTTTGCAGAGTTTTTTGTTGTTTTGTTTTTTAAAATGTGAGTTATAAATCTGAAAATATAATGTCAAGGACTTCTGTGTGAAGTCTTTCCCTTTAGTATTTTTTATTAATATGCTCCTGTGGGGGATACATTAAAGCATCTGAATGGAAGTCTTATTTTCCAGAAGAATGGAAGGCATATACCTGTCCTCCACTTGCAAATCTTTTGATGTACCTTGAAGGTGTATTTGTTTAGACTAAGTTTGATGGAATTCTCTCTAGTGTTAAATTGTATTAAAGTGTTTTAGAGTGGATTGCAGATAGGCCAGATAAATTTACTGCCAATTAAGCACAGGATGTGTGAGATTTTTAGTGATGTTCTCTGGATGACCTTTTTTTTTAATGATCATCTTGACTTTTTAATTAAACTACAACTTTAATTGAGTTGGTTCAGTTAATGAAGCACTGACTTCTTACCCCTACTTTCGAATCTGTGCCAGAATTATCAGCAAAATGTAAGACCTTGGCTTTCTATGTAGCAATATATCTAAGGCTTTGAAGTAACATTGAAAGGATGGTCTCTCAGTGATGGTTCAAAATGGAATGTTTGTGATTTACTTTTTAGGATAGATGCACCTGCACTGAAATGCTTAGTCACTTCTCACTGTAAACTTGTGTGTGGTTTTCTTTTCCTCTTTAGTTGTCAGATGCTTCTTCGTTTGTATCTTGGATACCCACCTTGGATCAGCTGGTACCATATTTGCCATTCTTAATAGTTTTATTCATTGACATATGTTTGGGTCAGGCAACAATATTCAGGAATAGAAGAAAAACAACACTGCTGCAAAACCAGAAGTTGAGTAACCTCTCATACAAATTGAAATAGAAGTATTACAAGAAAGATCTTAGAAAGTAGACATTGATGGAACTATGAGAAAGTTGTGGAGAATAGCTGAGAAAAAAACTGGAAAGAAGTCATGTTAAGAAAAGGTCAGAGAGTGTGAAACGTGTGTGTGCACGTTTTTATGTATTTTGGCTTCTATTTTCAGTTACCAAAGCATTTTCAATATTTATATCACAAGGAGGATATTAAGGCATCACAGTAAATCATGAAGGAACTGAGAACGACTAGATTATCTTTGAGAAATACAGGGTTTCTCATCATATCTTTATACATCATCCAGAATAGCAGTGAGCAGGGACATCTTCCTGTAGGTCAGGTTGCTCAGAGCCCTGTCCAACCTGACCTTGAATGTTTCCAGGGATGGGACATCTACCACCTCTCTGGGCAACCTGTTCCAGTGTTTCATCACCCTCATCATAAATAATTTCTTCCTTATATCTAGTCTAAATCTTTTAGTTTAAAATCATTACCCCTTGTCCTATTGCTACAGGCTCTACTAAAGAGGTTGTCCCCATCTTTCTTATAAGCTCACTTTAAGTATTGAAAGGCCACAATAAGATCTGAAGACCTTAGAATAAGAGAACTGTATTTCCTTTCTGTCTGTTTTACCAGCTTATTTTGCCAGATATATGGGTTGTACATATTTGTTAAAATGCAGTATGCCAAGTATGTGAGGAAAAGTTTGGAACTGGACATAGTAACAACGACTTTACTGCTCATTGTGATAGCTATTTACTAACTTATGCACAATGGTGTTTATTCTTACCAGTAGATGGCATTCTTCGTATTACATACAGGTACACATATGTTTTATATTAATAAGTACACAGCTTTCCATTTCACAGCATTCTAGTACATATTCTTCTAAGGGAGGATGAACATTTTATTTTATTAATAGTCTCTAGATTAAAGCCATCTTCACTGCTGCCCAGACTGTGCAGTATTATTTTGAGTCTTAGCTGTCTAATGATGCTTGTACTAGTGAGAGTTCTGTGTTAAGATTCCTGAAATTTTGGGCAACAATTCAGGATACTCAAAAATTAATTTAATGACCTTCTTTCCTGCATGCACACTGTATGCAGTTGAGCTTTGTTTGTCTTTCCTTGCCCATAATTATTCCAGAGATGTGGAGGAATTCTACCTGTGTTTTCACTTATTGCTATGATAATGACTGTTTTTTCATGTTTGTATTTTCTTTAGTACTTAGGGGATCTGTTGTGTTAAACACTGTACACAGACAGTTTAGGAAACATACTTGGTTCTGAAGTGGTTACAGTGGAAGACTCATCATGCAAATAGATTTAGAAAAACGAACCAAAAAGAACCAACTATTCCATTCCTCCAGCTGCCTCCTTCCCTCACTGTTATAAAACTACAAATAGTATTGTGACCAGTGCAGGCTTTTTGTATTTCCCCTCCTCTATTTTTCCTTGGGAAAATTTTATTATGCGATTTCATAGTGACCCATTGGTGTATTGTCATGCACTGTATTTTTAAGGACAAGTCATCTGTGTTCCACAGCGGTTTTAGTATGTCATAATACTTGGTTTGCTGCTCCCATGTTTTAATTTATTCTGTCACCTTTTTCACTGCTGCTTCTTTCAGTTATTTTGCTGTAGATGTGAGACTCTCCCCACAACGTCACAACAAAACATCCATCTTTTGCTTCTGGTACCTTGTTAAGGGTAAGCCTTTTGCAGTGCTTTAGCACAGGAAACCTAGGAAGCTGTGAAAAGGTGTAACACTAACTGTCAGTAGATGACGCTCTCTCTATTAAGTGGTTGTCTGTATTTACATAGCACTAAAGTGCACACCGTTTTTAAAGAGAAGGGTAATTTAGATGTTGTTAGGGATTAAACTCACGGTAATAATGTTGCAGCTTTCCTTGGTTTCATCTGAGTGTGTTTTGTTAGAAAGGCAGTGTTGTGCAGTAGCTTGCCTTCAAGTTGTCATGAGGATGACAAAGATGAGTGCTTCCTCTAAGGAAGAACCAAGTTGAACTTAAATTCTGCAACCAAATTAATGGTCAGAAAATAATGTTACAGAGTAAGCATAAACAGGCCATTCACTGGAGTTAGTAACAAGAAATAAAAGTAGATGTTGTGCATTACACTTTCACTCAAGCTGTTCTGTGTTACAAAAGTTTTCCATTCTTCATTAAAACTAAGAGCAATTATTAAATATGCCTCAAAAAATGGAAACAGACAAAAACAGTCTACCAAATAACCTGCTGCTAATGGTTGCCTGTTCTGGAGGCTTTTGTGAAACATGCAATAGTTTCTGGATAATTACAGGCTAATGATCCCTTTTATGATATTTTGTTGTTTATATTTGGAGAATTTGAGATTATTTTTATAATTTGTGATTGGTCAGAGCAGTGAGGCACTTGGAACTTAATGTAATTTTAGCAATTTTATTGTTATGCAATAACAATATGTTCTCATAATTCACAAAAATTTAAAAGCAATTTTAAATCTCACATAAGTTCATATCCTGTTGGACAGGTTGGGAAATGCAGATTTTCATGGCATTTGTAAGTCGACAAGCCATCAAAGTTGCATCCAGGAAACCTGAATGTTGTAAAGTCGACAAGCCATCAAAGTTGCATCCAGGAAACCTGAATGTTTTATTTGACTTGTGAGTCAAGGAAAATGAGGAAGCATATTAGCTTTCTGAATAGAAAAAACTGATTTAAAAATGTTTCTCAGATACAAGGGGAAAAGAGAAAAGGTACTGCTTCTCAATTCTGTGTTTAAAATTCTGTTTACATAGTTTTATTTTTTATGTATGAAGCTAAATATACAGGAATTTTTTGTTTTAAATTTGATCTATCCATTTAATAATGAAGTTGATTAAAGAACAGCAAACATACCTGAGTGAATGTAATTGTCACAACAGTTAAACTGACAGTTTTTCCCATTTTTTATTTAAGCAATAAGGTATCAGAAGCATTAGCACCACTCTAGCTTCTGGGTGGTTCTCAGTCCACTATGTTGTACAAGAAAGTTTAAATGCATAATAATGGCAGGGACTATAAAGTTCTGTTTTCCTCTAGTCCACCTCTCTTGATATACAGTGCATATGCACACCCTTGGACTAGATTTCAGGAGCAGAATGAAACAGGTATCTGAAGGGCATTTTATTCTACACTGTTTTTTCAGTTACATGTACTAACAAAAATTTTAAAACTATTCTGACTGGATAGAAGAGGTTAAATGCCAACACTCCACCCCACTGTATAGCTGAAAGGACATACAGAAGACTCAGATGTGCCATTTTCTCCAAGGCAATGGTATTAAAAAACAGAAAAGTCAGAAAGTAGCTTTTCTCTTTGTAATTATTTGAGATAAATTAATTGGTGTTTTAAAGCAATTTTCAATTAATTCAACCAGTGAAACCTGGGTGAATTGTTATTTCAAACTTGCATGCAAAAGCTATACATACATGTTTTGTGTAAAATGAAACATAAAACTGAGATGTTTTAGAGAATGCATAAGGAAAGTGAAAACAGTAGATTCTGTGAAACAGTTTGTAAATAAGACTGAAAAAAACCCAGTCTTACAAACTTAACGGCTGACTCACAGGTGAGAGATCACAGTGTGATCAGTATTAGGAACAATTGATGAGAGACATGTTAGCAGGTGTAGACCTAACTTCTGATGCCTTGTATTTTTTAGCAACAAATTGACAATTACTTTTATCGACAGCAAACAAAAATGCTTGTGCCAGGCAAAGTTAAAGCATGGGGAGATGGCGTGCTCATTTTGTCAGAGACAGTTAGCAAATCACTTCTGACAGGACAGGGAAAGAAAAAAAGACAAGTTGAAAGGCATGCAGACCTAAAAATACTTTATGGAGCTTCATAAGTTTTGCCAGAAGTTGGGGCAGTGGACAAAAAAAAATAATCTTCCAATTCAGCTTTATTCTGCACTTTGAGTATTACTCTTTTGAAGAGGCCTGACTTTTCCTGAAGGCTGTCTGGTCTGAAGAACACAAGTAATACATTCATTGCTTTTGTATATTGAATATTACTTGATTAAATATATAAAAAGAAAGTAACTGTAAGGAGAGAGATTTCTGATTGGTGTAAGATTGCTTGCTGCAACATCAGGGTTGCTCCTAGAAAAACAGTGGAAGTGTTTTGCAGTTCAGCCCTCTGTATAGGGAAAACTGCTTTTGTTTCCTTGGCTGTCATTTGGGTTGGGTACAGCAGTCAGTTTGTGTCACCAGAATGTAGCAACATGTTTCTGAAACTCAAGTTCTGTTAATATGGAAGAAAATAATAGTAATACTCAAACAATACAAGTATGTGGTCAGGAGCTCCAAGCGGGTTTTGAAAGAAGCAGAACTGAGTTAAATAAGCAAAAATTCCTTTGCATGGGTGTAACACCTCTGGAGAAGCATATAGCACAACAGATTGTACTAAGAGGAAGAGCATCATATATGTCAACTGTGTAAAAGGTCTTAAGAATTCAGTTTATGAACTTAATCAAGCTGCCTGAACCATCCTTATGAGTGTATCATTGTGTAAAACTGTGTAAGTGTTCTGTACAGTTTGTGGTAAGAATTTGAGAAACTGAATGGATTAATTTAAGAAAAAAATCCTCAATTATTGTGACCACCTCTGCAAAAAAAAACAGAGGTGGTATCACTGCTGTCATGTCAGTTAACATGGGAAAATACTGCTGTTTGTATCATGGACCCAACAAAAGCAAGAGTAAGAACTCCTACTCTTTCACAGACCTCAGTTCATGCAGAAGAATCTTGGGGGTTTTTTGGTGGAAGTTGAGCTTCAGCTGAAATGATAATAAACTAATTGAGGCCACTCAAGAAAAAGGTCTGAAGAAAATTTAGTAATCAAATACTTTTCACCTCTAAATACAGCATTCGCAAAGGTAAATTCAGACCTTGGACAGAATTGCCATTCACTGGAAAATCTAGTCAGCATTTGGAAAAACCTCAGTGAAGCAAAACTTGTGTGTAGATTGACTTTTAATTTTGTGTGAGATCTGAGAGTATTCAATGCAGGGGCTAATTCAAAAGACTGGTTAGTCCCACCTTGAAAGGCCATTGCAAGACAGAGGAAGTTTAGGTAAATGAACACTGACACACTTGGTGTGAGGGAGAGCCAAGGGTAGGCTGCTTCACAGGGGAAGGTGAGCCAGGATCCGCAGGTGACTAGAAGGCAGGTGCGGCTGTGGCTTCATACAGAAATGACACAGTTGCACAAGAAGAGCAGAGCAAGGCCAGTGACAATCGCTGGGGTAAGTTGTGAGTCCGGTGATCACCAGACCAGATTCATAATGATGAGGCAGGTCCAAGGTCAAGCCAGCAAGTCATGGCAATGAGCAGGCTCCAGATCAGCAAGGTGCTTAACCAGCCTCAGACATGACTGCAGTGTAGCTCAGGGAAGGACCAAAGGCCTTGTTTGCTTGTGCTTTAATGCAGTTCCCAAGTGAAGCCAGAAGGACCCAGCTTCTTACAACTCTTGCTCACACAGCACTGTATGGCAGCTGGCCTTGAGCATGGGCAGCCAAACCCCTAGGAAGCAGGCAATAAGGAAGATACAACTAAATGCCTGCTGGTTTTGTACAGGTTTTCCTAAGGTTTGTGCATTTGACTGTTGTCAAGAGACGGGATGCTAACTAGACAGAAAGGTTTTTATGGTATTTCTGTTGCTGCATAATTAAACTTGTATCCTTTCAAACATACCATGTGTAGTAATTGTTAGAGGTATCATTAGGGAATGTAATTTAAAAGGACAGAAATGTAATTTAATAATACTAGTTCAGAGGGTCACAACAACATAGTTCTGATTATTGCTGTCAATTTGAAAGGTCAAAGGGTGTTGCAGTACTCTCATGGTTTCTTTAAGACTTGTCATGATGGTTCCTTTAAGATACTGGAAAAAATATATTAAAAGAGAAAAATAAAGCTTATTCACAGATTTAAGAATTCTTAGTTTTGACAGAGATGTTTTAGACTGGTCTCAATATGATAGAAAGAAATCTGTTATTTCTCTTTTTAAACATCAGAAGTTCAAATTGCAGGCCAAGTCAAGTGAGACTCCACTAAAGTGGGGTAGGCGTAAATTTACTTACTTTCTAGAAAAATAAAAATACTTTGATTATTACTCTGTTTTCCAGAGATACCCACCGATAAGATACTATATTTAATAAAGATTTTTTCCCTATTCACTTATTTTAATAGCCAGTAGTATATTCAGTATATGTGTATTGCTTGAATTACTCTTCCATATAGTATACTAGTAGGCCTCAAATAAGTAGACTGGTTTTGAGGTTTGCCACACTAGTGAATTTTTATTTTCTTTTGCTTTGTTTTCTGATGTCTTTCAGTCTTACTTTTGCCTTGAATTACTTTTAGGTAATACAGTGCGGGGTTTCTGCAGATGTGCATTAGAAGACCAAGGATACAGTTTCTAAAACTTTGCATGATAAGTCCTAGGAAGGCTTAGGCGATTAAGCTAATTTTGTATATCTTTCAGTTGTCTGCTTGTATGAGCTAACAGACAATGTGTGCACTGTGAGAACAGCTCTGTAGATGGTGATAGAAAGGATTTTTAGTGGGGAAGTGGGATAGATCATTATGTGTGAATTTCTTCTGCCCAGGGGTCATTGTGTGTTTCTCCCAGATGGCCAAAGCAAAGTTTGTTGATTTAATGTTTGGAACACAAAGGTGAGTGTATTTATTAGAGAGGAGTAAACTGATGGTGGAATGTTGTGATCTAATATAAGCTTGCTGGAACTGGAAGTATTCTGGTAGATGAAAGGAGCATCTTATGGTGTGGAAAGTGTGTGACAGTGAAGTGCTTTACCTACTCTCCAGACACTTTCCTAATCTTTTGAAGGTAAAACCCCAGAGAGCATTTTTCATCCAAGCATTCTCTATTTGGTCTAATTGGTAAGTCAGTCCAGGCAGGGACTCTAGACGACTGTATTTAATCTGCTTAGTGGAGTAATTTGTAGCCATTACAGGCTGTTACAATAAATAAGAGAACAGTTGACTAATGTATTTTGTAATGGAGCAGTTTTTTCTGCCACATACAATTTCAAAGTGTAATCTCAAATTCCCTTGTTGTAAGGGACATCTCTTGCTATAAGTAACAGTGCTTCATAATATCTCATGCCTATGATCAGATCTATGGCTTTCCTTAGCACCAGTGTTTTTTGTGAGTCTTCATTCTGTCAGTGGGTATCTCAGGAGGTTTATCCTCTTCCCTCAAGACAACTTGCTATTTGAAAGTGCCACAGCAGCTCAGGTTCACATACACATCATACATTTTGATAATTATGGTTTTGCAGGTAAACAGTGAAATACCATATTCTCCTTTTGTAGACTCAACTGAAGTAATGGGGGGCCTTTAGGAATGACGTGGTCTTCATTAGCATAGTTATTTCATTACTACTGTCTCACTAAGAGGTACTTTAGTCTGTGCTGTCAGACTAGAATGTCACCTCAAAGTTTGAGTCAAATGCCTTTTCTTCTTACTTCACACTGGAGTCCTTTAAGCTTCAAATGTACAATTGATTTCTCAATATCTAATCCACTCAGTTTTTCTGTGTCCAGGAATATCCTTTCTCCTGTGATGGTGAATCCTTTTAACATCTGTCAGGGGAGCTTGTTGCACTTTTTGCCTCTTTAGTCTGGATGATTGCTATAGCAACTTAGTTTTGGGCAGAGAGACAATTTCACAGTCAGTGAACGTTTTATTGTTCTTGTACTCCTGTCAATCAAGGAAAGTTTGCATATTAACATTTGATAGTTCACAGCTGTAATCCCTGTCTGCTGATCATCCTAAACAGGTGATAGTGGGTAACATTTTTAAAATATTTTGCCTAAGTAACATCTTCTCTGAGCTGGGCAGTAGTTCATACTGTGTATCGTCAAACCCAATTGTCTGTCATTTGTCCCTGATTTTATGAAGGCATCTTTATGATACAAGATTATGAGCTGGAGAGCCAGAATTTGGGTTTCCTGATGTGAACCAGTAATGAACAAGAGATCCTTTTGCCCAGAACTTCTCCATATCTTGTTTTTTTACAGTTCCTCTCCTGATCTGTTGGTCACAGACTGATACACCTTCTCCTCCACTCTTTTTTCCCCCAGGGTCAGTGCTTGTTTAGTGTTTGCATATCGTAGTCTTTGGGTCCAGCTGTAGTTCCTGTCTGTATATTTGGCTCAGTTTAACTTGGCTGTTTTCTTTTCCAAAACTCATGTTTAATATTTCTTCACATTTAAGTTTTGAAAAAAAGAAACACTTCTGTTATTCTCCCCATTTGTTTTATTGTAGTTACTAAAATAAACACGACATAGTGCTTATATGAAAAAAAATGTCCATAAAGATAATGAGTTCTGTTATGATATACTCTAAGAGTCCGAAAGTATTCAAGTGTATTGAAGTATTCAGAAGTTAGGCCTCATTCCAGTTCATGTGGGTTGATTGCTTGAAGTTCTGTTCATACCTTAACCAAATGATAGGTCATCTTGGAGGCTTCTTGAAACAGTACTACTCTTGGCAGAATGTCTTTTCCTAAGACACCTCCAAGATCCTCTACCAGACCTAAGTTTCCCACAGTATGAATTTGCATTCAGGTAGGTACTCAAAAGTGATAAAGGTTTTGTCTTTACAACCTGAAGAGCTGTTGTCTGTTACAGCAGGGTATGATATGCTCTTTTTACAAAAAATTCCCTTTTCCTTGAATGCCTTTTTGATGGAATAGATGTTAGCATGTGAGTACATCTCAAAAAAACTGCAACTGCACTGTATTCTGTATTTTTTAGAAGAAATTACATTAATTGAGAGTGTATCCATCATAAAAGAACTTTTTTTGGCTTGTTTTTACCATTGTTACTTGTAAACTTTGTTTAATATGAATTAGATCATTGTGATTTAAGAAGACAGCATTCCATCTCTTCATTCTCTATAACATTACCAACTTTGATACAGATGCATTAATTTGTACATGAAGATGTAGGTGGTACATTGGAATTATGATAGTCTCCTCTCAGATGAAGAGTGTTGATTTCATTTTGTGGACAATATACTCTTCATTTTTTAATAAAACTCACTACATGTTATTTTTATTCATATGCTGCTTTTTTGGATAGTTAAGAACACCTCAGAAAATGTTTTTAGGAATGAATATGATATGCTAAGAATAATCCAAATATAATGTAAAAGCTTTTCTCTTCTTCTGTCTTTATAAAAGCAAATCTACAAACTCACGTTTTTCTAGGAGATGGGAATTTAAGGTAACATAAAGAAGATATTTAGCACAAACTATAGTAAACCTCAAGGTCTGTTCCTTAGTCTGCTTTATTAAGTTAGGCAGTGCCTAAATTGTTAATAATTTGTCATTCCACAAGGGAAAATGAGCCCTAAGATCATTTGATGCAGAAAAAAATGAAAATAATATTATATTTACAATAAATGATGTCTCTATGAGATAAGAATACTATATTAATGACATATATGTGTAACGCATGTAATAAAAGGCTTATGAATTGCTAGAGGTCATACTGAGAAACTTGTTCTTTCCTTCTTATCCAGCCAGTTTTGAAAGAGGGAAATCAAGAACTGAACTGAGAGATTTGAGTTAAAATTATGAACATCCTTCACCTGCTATTTATTGACAAAGTTAGAGGAGAAGGAATCTGGCATAGAGTATAGGTTTTAGCATGCCTTTATTACAAATACAACATCTGAAACATCTTGTTGTTTCTCCCTTCTGTGGGGAGAACACTCATTTTTGTAATATTCAGACTAAGATAAATAACTAATTGCTTTATACTCTGTCTTAAATTTTGATAGTATCACTATAATGTTTTACCATAGTTAAAATACAAAATAATCAGAAGGGAATGCCATTTTAAGAGGGAAAGGGAGGCATGGAGCTGGGGACCTGGTTTTCCCTAGCAGCTGGTGGAAGAGAGAGGTCTGTGTTCCAGGGGGCATGCATCCAAGAAAGAAATGGAAAATGTTAAGTCTTCTGGAGGCTAAGGTAGTTCAAAGTTACTTAATCACTTGCTGAGACTCACTCTTGTGGTTTTAGGGATATTACGGCTTTTTTGGTATGTTTGGAAAAGAGGAGTTGTCATTCCTCTTCTAACCTGTGCAAATAAACATCAGGAACTTTGATCACTGCAAAGACTGCAGTGTATTCCTTCAGATGAAAGACATCTGATGGTGATTAAAGTATGTATCTTGTTTATACTTTTTCTGGTTCTTCATGAGTCTTTGTGGCACTCAGTCACTCTGTGGAATTTACACTTACCTCTAATCAGAAGTTTATATCAAAGAAGGTCTAAAGACATTTCCTCAGGAAGAGGTCTGGAGTGGGTGGAGACAAATGGGCTTTTACCCAGTCCTTGATTTTTTTTCATTCAGCCTTGCTTTTGGTACATCCTTCTTCCCTCTTTGCTTGGTTAGTGTAACACTTCATATTTATAGCCAGTAGACAATCTGTTCTTTTCACAGGAGAATCTGAGCAGCCAACACCTGGCAAAATTGTTGAAATGGTACAGACTGCCTCATAAATTTGGTAGGGAAGGGTGCAATAACAACTATGTGTTGTGCTTCCAACAACAGTGTTGTACTGCTTAATTTTGTGTGGTAAAGCACAAAACAGTATCAGGAGTATGCATGGAATATAAGTTTTGAACTTTTCTACTACTTATTGCAGAGATAAGTATTCAAAACAAAATTTTTTGCTGAGAGAACTACTTATTTTGATGTTTAGCACTTAACTGTTTTCAAAGTTACTGTTGCTATGAAATATTAAACATTCTTAAAGAGAAAGGGAGAGGTTATAAGGCATTAAATCATAGGGTCATTGGAAATGTTCAATATGTGTAATCTGCAAAGTGACAGATGGAACTATAGTAGTTTAGTGCTCTCTAGAGCATGTCTAATCTACAATTCACAGTTTTTATGCTTTAAAGATCTGAAGCAATGACAGCTCATTATAAAGATGTGGGGTGAAGGGGTGGTGTGTCAGGCTATATCCTTCGGTAAGTAGGTTAAAATAAATGTTTCATTGGTAGATCTTCTTTCACTATGGCACTGGCTGTACTATAAGGCAAAATGTTTTCATAAACTTAGAAGTATTTAAAGTGTCTAGGTTTTGATCCATTTATGCACATTAAAAATAACTTGCTATTCATGTTCAATGGTTTTCTTGTTGGACAGTGTTGGACTTGCTGCAACAGATGCAATAGATTGTAAGAAGACTGCAAGTACAATAAATAATTACAGCATAGAGCAGACTTTGCTGGCAGATACAAGAACACAGCATTCTCTTTAATCATAGTGCTTCCCATAGCGTGGGTGGCCACAGGCTCTAGACATTTCACGCAATCCCTTCTCTGTGCAGCAGTGGTTGTAAAACAGAGCTGAAGTAAACAGCATTCCACAGACTTTTAGGGGTTTTTAATTTTGAGAAAGTATAACTTCCCTTCGCCCTTCCTTTTGGCTGTTTGCTTCTGTCAGCTGTAACCATACAGGTCATGCTTCCTACCAAATCAGTGCTGCTTGAAGTAAATAGCATATAATGTAATATATATATATATATATATATATATACACACTCTTCAAAAAGTTGTTTGGTTTGATTTGGGGTTTTGATAAAATAGATGTTACTTTAAAACCTGAATTTTTTTGTTGTTGTTGGGTTTTGGTGATAGGAAGTAACCTCTGCACTTATATTAAATGCTATATAATGTTTAATTCTTTTTTAAGTCTTTCCTCTTCATTGGTTTCAATTTTCCTTTTTTTTTTTTTTTTTTTTTCAGTGTTGTTTTACTGTTTCTCTAAAAGTTTTATTGTTGCTCTAGCCATTAGTACAGAAGTTTTTCTCCAACCATAATGAAGGGGAACTTTTTGTTTTTTAACCTGGCAGCCAGTTTAATACTTTGGAAGCTGATTTCACCTTCTTAATGTTTGATAACTCCTCTGTTAATTCGTCTGGAATCTTGAATTTAATGAAATAGAGTTAAATAGCTAAACTTGGTATCATGCAAATACTTATACAGCATTTACAAGCCTTTTTGGAGTATGTAAATCAGCTGCAGTTCAGGACAGATACTGTAATTCTATTATATAAATGTATGGTCATAAAAGGATGCATTTTGATAGATGATTTTTTACATTGTTTTTAGGCATATGTGAAATTAAGTATGGAAATCAGCTTGAAAGAAGTGTCTTAACTTTCACTGGGTAACTGATAATTGAAAGTAAATTTTCCTGTGAATCAAAACATAAAGGAAATGACTGTTAAATGAGATATATGCATGCTTTTAAGATTTGACATCATTAGAGTCCAATGACTTAATGAACTAATGTGACATGCGACTGTTCAACTTTTAAATTATTGGTTAAAATTCAGTTTTGAGAACCAAATCTACTTGCTTTGGAGTGTGTCCCAAGGCAGTGAGTGATAGAGGCACTTTTCTCAGTCCTTTGTGCAATCTATTTGTGTCTCAGGTCAACCTGGAAAGGGAAAGGGCCTCCTCAGAGCTGCTGGCCTCTATTCCTGTCCCTGGTGTGTATGTCCTGTGCATACACAACGTATGTGGGCCAAAGATTTCAGAACCATTGTTTAACACTTTTGTTCAGCTGCATCAGCTGTTGAAGTCTGTGTGACTATGCTGGATACACACCTAGGGAAACCCACTTTTCCCAGCAATACTTGCTTAATATTTGAACTGTATGCCTCCTGAACTTCCTCTATACAGTTCTGCATCTAGGGGTTAAAACAAGATTCTTAGGTGTGGTTAGGGTGGGTCACTTCGGGGGAGTAGGGAAGATTGCAGTGAAAATTGGAATTGATGGATGAATCAAAGATGAGTAAGTAGTTGATACAGTTATGGTATACATTAAAGAATTCCTATAGACTATGTTCTAAAACAGTTTTATTCATAAAGGACAGGAGGGTTATTGAAGATGTTAGAGACATGCATACAAGAAGATTGGGGATGGCTCTTTTTAATGTAGTAAGAGAACATTTAAACATGAAGATGGGTTTTCTTATACAGCACATAATCTATTTCTGATGGTTATTGTCTTGAAGTTTTACTGACTTCATTGATGGTACTTTATGTTCTTTCAGTTTTTGGAAAGTCAAGCAGAGGGAGTTCTTGATTGTTTCTAACTACTGATGATTATACATCTAAATTGTTAGCTAGCCTTCACACTAATACCTTTGTGAATCAACTTTCTAAGCTGATTTGGACCTTCTCTAGTCACCTATAGAAAATTTCATTGATAGGATGCAAGAGAATTTGCAGTGTTTGCAAATTTACAAGTATTAACATATTGTTCTACTTAAAAATAGAATGATAGTATGAATAGTCTGGGGGGAAACAGACCTCTTTTCTTTTTTTCAAGTAGATAATTCTTTAATAATGCATAGCTAACATGAATATAAATAATTTCTGGGCCAAAATAAACAAAAGCCAAGTATCTCGAAGAACAAAATGAGAAACTAAGGATTCTGCTTTCCTGCAAGGGTGCTGGAGCTTTAACAGCAAGTGTCACAATTTGCTAGCCAGCTGACAGTTCTCAGAGCACTTCAGTAGTGCCAGGTGGCTCTAGTAAACAATAAGGATTTTTTACTAACAAAAAGAGGTCTCTATTTGAAGAAATTCTACTGGCATTAGATACTTCTGCTCACCCTAATATAATTAGTATCCAGCAGTTGTTGCATCACCATTATAGGAGTATTTTGTGCTTTTTTGCTAAAAAGTTCAGTGAACATTTTTCAGTCTTTACACTTTTAGCAGCTTGATACTTAACGAAGTCCAAACCCAAGCAATTATAACTAAATTCTCCTGAATAACATCCTAGGCTAGGTGATCTTTGGGTATTTGCAATGTGTACCTGTTGGAAGAATAAAAATCGGACACTGGGCAAATACATTTATTGAAAAAAGTGTAAATTTGGGATTATATTTTTTTCAAGAAATCACTGAACTCACTGATTTAAACTAAAAGTAGTTTAATAGATGCATCCACTCTTTGTAAACTTAGATTTATTCATCCTGCTTTTCCACTTTTTTTTTTTCCTTAGATTTAAGGAGTTCTGTGGGAAGCTTGCAATTTGGCTTTTGAAAATTGTGGAGGGAAGAGGGAAATTAATTCTAAATCTCTGGCTACTTAAAACAGAGGGCTTAAAAAAAAAGATTTATGGTTGATTTTGGTAAAGCTATTGAATTTCTTTTTGTAAGTGTATGTGTTTTATTTCAGCAGCAAAAGTCTCCCCTTTTTTAATACAAAGAGTAATAGCACTTTCTAGGTGGGTGTTTCTTAAAGAGAAAGGAGAAAGAAAAGAAAAGGAGATTTGAAACTGCTTTTCCTGTCTGAGGCCAAGAGTAGACTCAAAGCTTGCCAGCCGCACAGTTCTTTAGCTTCTTTCTTAACGATTTCCGAGGGTTTTGTTAGTGATTTGCAGATGGAGCTTAGGCTTTGGAACTCATCCATTAAGAAGTTGTGTGGTCTTAGCCACAGTAGTAGTGCAAGATGTTTTTCCTATGCCAGTTTCACAGAAGTTAACTGAGCTTGAATTGGTGAGGAAACAACAATGCAGCTTCCCCTTCTCCCCCTTTTCCCATAATTTTCATTCCTGCATATCATTTGGAAATTAGGATCAGGTTCATTTTGAATTGTATTTAATGTTTTTCTTCTATTTTAAGAAACAGAGGTGGAATATGAACCTAGTTATTTTAATAAGATACAGGTATCAGTAAGATTAACACAATTCATAGCATACATTAATTTCTAAAGAAAAAACATCTGATTCTTGTTTTCTTGTAGGTTTTCATGCTTCTTTTGTGTATTTTTGCTATTACTACTTTTTTAAAAAAGCAAATTGCAGTTAAGTTGTTGAAGCAAAGTTAAGGAATTTGGCCCATTTGTAAGAGCACTTGAGCAGTTTACTGCTGACTGAAGGTGAGCCTGCTTACATGCTTCAGGGACAGAGCAGGATGAAGTTCTCTGTTGCATCAAGTACAGTATGGAGAACTTCATAGAATCAGTGTTTTCCCCTCTGGGAATATGTGGAAAGCAATGAAGTCTGGCAACATTAATTTTGTGAAGAACAATATTATTCCTGGATTTTTATTTTTTTTTAACTCTATAGTAAAATTAACTCAGTCTAGCCATTTATTTATAGATTTTCAGTAACTTGATCATATGCTTAAATGGCAAGATCCTTGTTTCTGTAGGAGTGTTTAACAGAATAATTTGTTTATGATCAACTAGTCTTTCATGGCTATCAGTGGTGATTTAGATGTGGGCAGATGTCAGATTGTCATTCCAAGTGAATAAGGAGAAAAAGGAGAAGCTTCCATAAATCCTAAACATGTACTGTGCTGGTATAGAATTCAGCTAATGAAAACCATCCCATAAATACATGTATCCATAAACTGTGCTGAAACAAAAAAACTTTCTGACAGAGAATGTCAGAAAGAAATGTAGGAAGAAAACCCCTCCCCACCCTGTACTTAGGCACTTTGGCCCTGATCCAGTAAACTACTGAAGATATTCTCATCTTTCTTAAAGTTAAATTGAAACTGATTTCTTTGTGCAGAACCTCTGAGCGGTTACTGGAATAGACTCAATTCAGTAAAGTGGGAGGTTATGTTGACTGGCTAATTTAAATATATGTGTGTTCACAGTGTAACATTTCATCTGTTTGAAATATGTTTTAAGCAAGTTTAAGTTTAAAGCAGAAATTGGAGATTTCTGTTAGGTTATAGATGGTAAGTAGTTAAAGAAATGTTTTTTACTCCCTTATAAAATACACTCTCACATACTGATAATAATTAAGGTGTTAACAAATATACACCATATAACTGCCCCTAATTTTATAGACAGAGATTTTTATAAAATGTTGAGAAAACAAAATTGTATAAACAGTACTTTGAAAACTGCATTATGTTTAAATCTGCATGATGTTTTACTATCTTATTTTCTTCTACATTTTGGCTTGTGGAAAACTAATTTTCTGTCTTCTGAAACTAAGGAACAGGTGAACAAGAGGTCTTGTAAGCAGAATTAAGTCACAGACTTTGTTATGAATGAATATGTGTGTGGAAATAATATGAATTGTGTTACATCAGCATGCTACTCACAGAACTGTTTTTTTTTAAAGAGCTGGTGTTGAGACAGTCTCTGAATGAGCATGCTGCCTTGTCATTTACAGACAGCCATTACGATTCTCCAGAATTGGCTGTTTATTTCATAGTAAAAATCTTCTAAAAATATTAGACCTGTTTGTATTTTGTTGGTGGTCATTTAATCTAGAGGGTATGGGACACAGTTCTTAAGACTTCAGGCAGGATTTTAAAGAAAATATTACTAAAAATATCTGCAGGAATTTAGTTTGGACTGAGCTGCTGAAAGCTAGCAAACAAAACAAATTAATTTATATTTAAATTTCATCACAGGGATATGTATACCTTGCTTCCTGAGGACTCTGTTTAAATAATTTAGAAAGTAATTTGGGATGTTAGAATCTCACATATTTAAAGAAAGAAGTTGTACCTACTGTATAGCATTTTTATTAATAATGATTGGAAATCATATTTTCTGATCTGTCACTAATGTTGTGATTGATTACAAATTTGGAAGTATTTTTAAAGCCAGGTTGGAAATACAGTTTGATCTCTTGTTTTCTAGACCTGAGTTGAAAGCAATGGGCCATCTGTCTGTACAGGGAACAGCTAATAACAGAATTGATGTACACACAGTTGAAACCATTGCCATACAAGAAATATTAATTCCAAAATCTGACAAACTGCAAAGAGGAAGTAGCACTTACTTCTAATGCTTCCTCTGAATAAGTTAGTTTTTCTTGCGATACGTGCTTTTTCTTAGCAGTGCAGAGGAAATCTGTTTCCTGTAGAAGCAGATGGAATGGTCAGAAATAAACCTGTTACTTGACCAGATTTCAGAAGTTTACCCTTGGGTATCCATGTTGTACTTACTCCAACAAATTCATATAGGTCATAATTTCAGAAAAATTACATTAATGATCTCTGCTCAAAAAATAATGGCACTCAGTGTTACCAGGGAGAATATACTATTGAGAAGTATCCTTTAGGGTAAATGATTGATCCTGCTGTCCCATCCTGCTCTATCTGTCACTTTGACAGACTCATCCAAGTTGGCAAAAAGCGCCCAGTAGTGTCACTGGGAAGTCCTAATCAGTATTAGGTTTGAATGGCTCATCCCAGTGAAACCATCCATCTCTTCTCTCAAAAATATACTGCCTGTGTTGATTTTCACATCTGCTTCTGAGAACATTCAGAATCATAAATACTTTGAAAACTTCTCAACACACTATCTCCAGAAACGAATTGGTTTATCTGGTTCCCCTGGAATGTCTTTGAAACTGTCATAAATTCATGACAGCAGTTGCTACACAAATACAGTTACTAGCATAAAAATTGTCATGTGGTCCTGTAATAAAAAGCAACTGCTATTTCTGTGTTGATGTCTAATTTCAGAGGTAATTGTGCCTTTAGTTCAGGCTTCTATATTTTTCACCATCAATGTGAGTAGGAAGATACTTCCCATTACAGAAAAAAGGGGGAAAAGGCTTCTAAGAGCTTTTGGATCCCTGCCTAGAAAAGGTAGTATCAGGAGACTAAAGCACCTCCTCCTCTTCTGAAGTTGTAGATACTAGCTGAGATGGTACCTGCCCAGTGCTGTGCTGCTTGTCTCAGCAAAGGGGCAAATTCTGCTCCAGGAAAATAATTTCAACAGTTGCATGTGCTCCAAGAGATGGTTGTCTCTGAGAAACAACCTTCATGAGGTAACTCAACAAGTCCCTTGTAGCACATGGAAATGAGCCTTCTTTACTTAAAGAGGAGTATCAAAAGATTTGGCTTAGCTTAATTGAGAAGTGGTATGTAGGAAATGTTTTCCAGTTGCTTAGTCTTCTTTAGATATAGGTGGACGATAACCAGGGACCATAGTGACTTGTTTTCTCCATTTGTATTCTCCAATGTCTTTATTTTCAAGTCTGTTCTCATTCCCTCCACTTTCCCAGGGTGACTTAATAAGGGACAGCCTTATAGCCAATCTATAAATGAGAGAAGTAAAGGTTAAGTCAGGCCTCCTCCACTACAGAACCTGGTAGATATGTGTTAAAGGATTTCACCAGACTGTGGGTACCTCTGGGCTTGCTTTATTAAGAACTCAGGGTTGGGCCATCACCTCAGTGAGTGGCAACAGCTAACAAAAATCACCTTCTAGATATGTGATTCTTCATAACATGCAATACAATACAAAGAATCTTTGGTGATTTTACAGGAACTTATATTTCTCAATTCATCATCAATTTCACAAGTCCATTTTATTCCACAGTTTTGACTAGTTCTTACCTTTCCAGTTCCTCTTCGGACTCCACTACTGACTGATGCAGTCTTCAGTCATCTTGGTTACTTATCTTCTGAACAATCTTCATCATAATTTACTTTTAGACTTCTGAGAAAAGACTCAGATGTTCTATTTAATGTATACTCAATCTATGTCTAGCTTTTCTAAACTGCTTAAACTGTCAGTATTGTTCCTAGAGCACCTGTGCTCTATTAATTAAACCTATAAAACAATATTTATTATTCCTGCTATTAATAATATCCTAAAAGAAAAGGGTTTTCTAAAGCTTGTTCCTTTTACATACAAAGCACTGTGTTTACACTGATAAAGTAAATTATTTTATGTCTCATGCAAATGCTCCTAGGATTGTCTGCATGTTAAAAATACTGGAAATCTCTGTGCAGCAGTGGATGTTAAAATTGAGTTAGGTAGAATATTGATCAATACAAATTGCATCAATAAAATAAAGCCACTGGCAAAATTGTTCAAAGAAGCTGGTCATTGTGAGGGCTTTACAAAAATTTGGCATTTGGCCTTGTTGAAGCTCATCCCGTTGACATTGGCCCACCGATCCAGTCTATCCAAGTCTCTCTGTAGAGCCTCCCTCTCTTCATGAACATAGACACTCCTGCTTAACTTCGTGTCATCTGTCAATTTACTGATGATACACTCTATGTCCTTATCAAGATCATCAATAAAGATGTTAAACAGAAATGGTCCCAACACCAAGCCCTGAGGAACGCCACTTGTGACCAGCTGCCAGCTGGATTTAACTCCACTGACCACCACTCTCTGGGACCATCCAGCCAGCCAGTGCTTGATCCAGGAGACTGTTCACTCATCCAGGCCATGGGCAGCCAGTTTTTCTGTGAGAATTCTATGGGGAACTGTGTCAAATCCTTTTCAAAAATCCAGGTAGACAATATCCACAGCTTTTCCTTTGTCCAATAGTCGGGTCATCTTGTCATAGAAGGAGGCCAGGTTTGTCAGGCAGGACCTACCTTTCATACCCCCATGCTGACTAGGCCTGATCCCCTGGTTGTCCATTATATGACTTGTAATGGCACTCAGGATGACCTGCTCCATGACCTTCCCTGGTACTGAGGTCAGACTGACAGGTCTATAGTTCCCTGGATCCTCCTTTCTGCCTCTCTGTCACATTTGCCACCCTCCAGTCCAGTGGGACCTCCCCAGTCAGCCATGACTTCAGGTAAATCATGGACAGCCGCTTGGCGAGCACATCTCCCAACTCTTTCAGCGCCCTTGGGTGTCACCCATCCAGTCCACAGACTTGTGTGCATCCAAGTGGTGCAGCAGGTCTCTGACCACCTCCTCTTTAGCTGTGCTGACCTCAGGCTGCTTCCCCTCCCCATCTCCCAGCTCCTGAGGCTGGGTGTGCAGGGAACAGCCAGTTCCACTGCTAGAGACTGAGGCAAAGTAGGCGTTGAGCACCTCAGCCTTTTCCTCATCCTTAGTTACCATGTTTCCCTCTGCACCCAGTAAAGGAGGGAGATTTTCCCTAATCCTCCTTTTGTTGTTAATGAATTTATAGAAACATTTTTTATTATCTTTAACAGCTGTAGCCAGGTTGAGCTCTGGCTGTGCTTTGGCTCTCCTGATGTTCTCTCTGCATAACTTTACTACACCTTTATAGTCTTCATGAGAGACCTGGCCCGTCTTCCAAAGGTCATAGATTCTCCTTTTGTTCTTGGGATCCAGCCAAAGGTCCCTGTTTAGCCAGGCTGGTCTCCTTCCCCACCTGCTTGTTTTCCAGCACACGGGAACAGCCTGCTCCTGTGCCTTTAAGACTTCTCTCCTGAAGTATGTCCAGCCTTCCTGGGCTCCCATATCCTTCAGGGCAGCCTCCCAAGGGATTTTGTCAGTCTTTTGAACAGGTCAGAGTTTTCCTCTCAGAAGTCTAAGGTGGCAGTTTTAGTAACCCCTCTCTTTGTTTCTCCAAGGATGGAAAACTCAACCATCTCACCATCACTGCACCCTGGACGGCCTCCAACCTTTACCTCCCCCACAAGCTCTTCCCTGTTCACAAGCAGCAGGTCCAGGAGGCACCTTCCCTGCTCGGCTCACTCACCAGCTGTGTGAGGAAGTTATCCTCCACACACTCCAGGAACCTCCTGGACTGTTCCCTCTCTGCTGTGCTTGATCCCAGCAGATACCCAGGAGGTTCAAGTCCCACACAAGAACAAGAGCAAGTGACTGCGAGATTTCTCCCAACTGTTTACGGAAAGCTTCATCCACCTCACTGCTGTGGCTGGGGGTCTATAGCAGACTCCACAGCAAGATCCGCTTTATTGGCCCTTAACCTACTTACTCCACACACTCTCAACCCTGTTATCACTGCACTTGATTTCTGAGCTCTCATAGCATTCTCTAACACACAGGGCCACTCCACTGCCTCTCCTTCCCTGTCTGTCCCTCCTGAAGAGCTTGTAGCCATCGATTGCAGCACTCCAGTCGTGTGAGGCATCCCACCACGTTTCTGTGATAGCTACTATGTCATAGTTCTCATGCTGCATCATGGCCTGAGGCTCCCGCTGTTTGTTGCTCATACTGTGTGCATTGGTATAGATGCACTTGAGATGAGCTAATGAATCCAATACCTTTTTGTGAGTGTGGGCCCCATTTCCTACCAGATCATTCTTAGGTGCTTCCATGATTTGTAAACATCTTTCCCTTCTCCCAGATGAAATAGCAGAGGTAGAGACCTCACCAGTCCACCATCCTTCAAGCCTTGGGACGCTTCCCTTGAGCTTATTCCTAACAGGCCCACTTATCTCCCCATCCCCCCTCATATCTAGTTTAAAGCCCTGTCAATAAGCCCAGCTAACTCCTGCCCCAGAATCCTTTTCCCCTCTGGGACAGCTTCATCCCACCTGTCTCATTTGTTGCCAGCAGACCAGGTGCCTTATAAGCTTTGCCATGATCAATGAACCCAAAATTCCAATGGTGGCACCAATCTCTGAGCCACTTGTTAATCAGATATGCTTTCCACCCTCTGTCAGTGTTTTTCACTTCCACTTGAGGGTTTGATGAAAGCACCACCTGAGCTCCTGAGCCTTCAACTAGCCACACCAGTCCCTTGAAGTCTTTTTCGAGTTACTTTAGACTTCTCTCTACCACCTCATCATTACCTGCCTGGATAACCAACAAAGGGTAGTAAACAGAGGGCTGTACCAGAGCAGTGACCTTCCTGTTAATATCTCTAACCCAAGCCCCAGGGAGGCATCAGACCTCCCTATTGTATGGGTCTGGTCAACATATGGGCCCCTCCGTACCCCTCAGAACAGAGGATGGGGCATACACAACTTCTCTGGGCAACCTGTTCCAGTGGTTTTGGCTTTCTGGGCTGCAGGTGCACATAGCCAGCTCATGTCCAATTTTTTATCCACTAGTATCCCCAAGTCCTTCTTTGCAGAGCTGCTTTCAATCCATTCATCCTCTAGTGCCTACTGACATTGAGGATTGCCCTGACCCAGATGCAGGACTTTGCACTTGGCATTGCTGAACTTTGCAGCCTTCACACAGGCCCACTCCTCAAACTTATCAAGGTTCCTCTGGATGGTATCCCCTCAAGCAAATCAACTGCACCATGTAGCTTGGTGTCATCAGCAAACTTGCTGAGGGTGCACTCAATCCCACTGTCCCACTCAATCCCATCTCATTGATGAAGATAGTAAATTTGTCCCAGAACGGACCTTTGAGGGACACTATTCATTATTGGTTTCCACTTGGATATTGAGTTACTGACTTTGGATACAGCCATCTAGTGAATTCCTTATTCATCCAACAGTCCATTTATCAGATGTAAGAGTGAATTGACAATTTTTTTTTTCTTTCAATACAATATATAGTAGTAAAGGAATCATCATTTACAACCAGAATTATGTGCAGTAAATGAGCTACATTTTCTAGAGAGAAGGAGAATTCTCTGGACATGTTTTGGACCAAAGAAAGCATTTAAAACTTAAAAGCTAGATGCTTTAAATTATGGTTACCAATTTCTTATCTGTGTTGCCTGTAGGTATGTCATGGGCTTTGCATTGGCAATAGCAATATAAAACGAAATATAAAAGACAGAGCTGTATTCTAAATGTTTTTCACTTTTAATACATACCTTTCTATGTACCTAATACTTCCTTTCATATTGACTACAGTATCTCCTGACTTCTGTTTCCCTTGTGCCCTTCTGGCAGGGCAAAAGAAATCCAAAAGAATAACTGAAGTGATCTGTGAAAATCTGTAAAATGCTAGCATGGGTGTAGTAAAGTGCTCAGAACAAGAAAACCAAACAAACCACCAATCAACCAATCAACTAAACAAAACGCCCCCAAAAAAAACCCAGGAAAGTGTTGCAGGCTGTATGCAGACTGTGATGTCATCTAGTAAATTTGTCTTTTCTTCTATTGATTGGTTAACAGGGACTGTTACACAAAGGTAGGGTGAACATAATTTTTAAATTACTCCTTTATATTCAGTGTTTGATTAGTTTTATCCTTAGGAAAATTCTGATCAAAGAGGGTCACTAGATAATATATTTTATAGGGTTACAGGTGAATATATGGGTTTTTAAGATACTCCCTCATTTAGCTGTTATTAGCTGCCATGTCAACCGGTCAAATCCTTTTCAGAGCTTTTTATGTCAGTTCCTCTCATCAGTGAAGCTTTTTGAAAGTCTTTCACTGAGCAATCCAACACACTTTGGACTTTTCAGGCTCCCTTCCTTACCGCTAGCAAAAGTGGCATCTCAGGTCTGTTGCTGCTAACTCCTCCTTTATATTGTTTTGAACTTGCAGTCTGACCCTGTATCTCATTCTACTTGGCAAACCCCTCCTATTTTGTAGGAACTATTTGTCTGAACACTTGATACTGTTCTGAAAACAAATTTTAACTTCAGTAACAGTTGCAAAGGACAATAAATATATATATGGTTCCACATTAATAAATTGATTAAGGAGTGTTTGGAGATTGTACAGTTTAATAGATTTTAGCCTTCACTTTTTTTAGGTGCTTGTACATTTTGAAAATCCACCTTTTTGTGTGTTTTTCTTAAGAATGCAAAATTTGCATGTATATTACTTCTTCGCAACTGTTGCCACATCATTTTCCTTCCTCCTTAGTTTTAAGGAAGTCACTGGATGGTGGTGAAATAGCAGTTTTTTCTTTCAAGGGCTATTTAGGAAAGAAGGTTTGCAATGAAAGAGAAGGATATTCAGGCATTTAACGTAAGTCTGCAAGGTAGTAAAATAATCCTACAGAATAGTACAATAAATAAGGTGTCCCAAATGCTTCTAACTTGTTTTGATTGTAATGAATTCTCTTAGACCTCTGATGTGCTTATGCTGATTTTATCTTCTCTCTCACAATAATCAAACATGGAATACATCTAATTCCAGGATTTCCAAAGTTGTTTAGGAATGTTCAACAAAAGCATGCATAAATATTTGGTTTGGATTTCTGAAAGCAGAAAATGAGCTAACTGATTTTTAGGTTTTTTTAGTCTCGATTCTTTCATCATATCCCTCTTTTAAGAAGACTATGTAGAGTGAGATACCCTAAGACCATGGAAGTCACAATGCTTTCATCTGAACTTTCCTTTTAATTACATATTTTCAAAATGAAGGGTTTTATTCATAGAATCACAGAATCACCAAGGTTGGAAAACACCTTGAAAATCATCCAGTCCAACCATTAACATAACATTCACAGCTCCCAACTACACCATATCCCCCAGCACTATGTTGACTCTACTCTTGAGCACCTCCAGGGGTGGGGAGTCCACCATCACCCTGGGCAGCCCATTCCAACGCCTAACAACCCCTTCTGGAAAGAAATGCTTCCTAGTATCCAGTCTAAACCCTCCCTGGTGCAACTTGAGGCCATTACATCTTTTTCTATCACTTATTACTTGGTTAAAGAGACTCATCCCCAGCTCTCTGCAACCTCCTTTCAGGGAGCTGTAGAGGGCGATGAGGTCTCCCCTCAGCCTCCTCTTCTCCAGACTAAACACCCCCAGTTCGCTCAGCCGCTCCCCATACGACCTGTGCTCCAGACCCTGCACCAGCTTCGTTGCCCTTCTCTGGACACGCTCGAGTCATTCAATGTCCTTTTTGGAGTGAGGGGCCCAAAACTGAACACAGGAATCGAGGGGCGGCTTCCCCAGTGCCGAGTACAGGGGTCAGATCCCTTCCCTGTCCCTGCTGGCCACGCTATTGCTGACACAAGCCAGGATGCCATTGGCCTGCTTGGCCCCCTGGGCACACTGCTGGCTCCTGTTCAGCCGGCTGTCAATCAACACCCCCAGGTCCCTCTCTGACTGGCAGCTCTCCAGCCACTCCTCCCCAAGCCTGTAGCGCTGCTGGGGGTTGTTGTGGCCCAAGGGCAGCCCCCGGTATTTGCCCTTATGGAAACTCCTCCAGTTGGGCTCAGCCCATGGCTCCAGCCTGTCCAGGTCTCTCTGCAGAGCCTCCCTACCCTCGAGCACATCAACACTCCCACCCAACTTGGTGTCATCTGCAAACTCACTGAGGGTGCACTTGATCCCCTCCTCTATATCATCAATAAAGATGTTAAACAGGAGTGGCCCCAAACCCAAGCCCAGAGGGACACCACTCGTGACCGGCCACCAACTGGATTTAACTCTGTTCACCACAACTCTTTGGGCCCGGCCATCCAGCCAGTTTTTTACCCAGCAAAGCATGTGCCCATCCAAGCTGTGAGCAGCCAGTTTTGTCAGGAGAATGCTGTGGGAAATGGTGTCAAAGGCCTTACTGAAGTCAAGGTAAATAACATCCACAGCCTTTCCCTCATCCAATAAGCAGGTCGCTCTGTCATAGAAGGAGATCAGGTTTGTCAGGCAGGACCTGCCTTTCATAAACCCCTCCTGACTGGGCCTGAGCATCTGGTTGTCCCACATGTGTTGTGTGATGGTACTCGGGATGAGCTGCTCCAACAGCTTCCTGGGCACTGAAGTCAAGCTGACAGGTCTGTAATTTCCCAGATCATCCTTCCGACCCTTCTTATAGATGGGTGTCACATTGGCCAATTTCCAATCAGTAGGGACCTCCCTGGTCAGCCAGGACTGATGGTAAATGATGGAAAGTGGCTTGGTGAGCACCCCAGCCAGCTCCTTCAGCTCTCTCTGGTGTATCCCATCTGGTCCCATAGACTTGTGTGTGTCTGTGTGATGCAGCATGTCACTGACTGTCTCCTCCTTGATTGTCGGGGGTTTGTTCTCCTGTCTTCTGGCTAAGGAGCTGGATTCCCTCAGTACAACTAGTCTTGTTATTAAAGACTGAGGCAAAGAAGGCATTAAGAACCTCAGTCTCTTCCTCATCACTCGTTGCCATGTTTCCTCCTGCAGGGGATGGATGCTCTCCCTGGTCATTCTTTGGCTGTTGGCGTACTCACAGAAACATTTCTCGTTATCTTTGACTGCTGAAGTCAAAGTAATTTCTAGCTGGGCTTCAGACCTCCTGATTTCCACCCTGCATAGCCTCACAGCATCTTTGTAACCACTGAGAGTTGCTAGTGCCTTTTTTCCAAAGGCCATAAACTCTCCTTTTCTCCCTGAGTTGAAGCCAAAGCTCCCTGTTCAGCTAGCGTGGTCTTCTCTGGTCCCAGCTTCTCTTACAGCACCTGAGGACTGCCTGCTCCTGAGCCATGAAGGTTTCCTTCTTAAAGAGCGCCCAGCCTTCCTGGGCCCCTATACCCTTCAGGATAGTCTCCCAAGGGATCCTGTCAAGCAGGTGCCCAATCAAGGCAAATTCAGCCTTTTTGAAGTCCAGTATGTCAGTTCTGCTTATCCCTCTCCTGGCCTCTCAAAAAATAGAGAACTCTATAATATGATCACTGTGCCCTAGTCAGCCTCCAACCACCACATCATCCACCAGCCCTTCTTTGTTCACAAAGGGGAGATCCAGCAGGGCACCTTCTCTGGTCAGTTCACTCACAACCTGTGTCAGGAAGTTGTGTCTGACACAGTCCAGGAATCTCCAGGGCTGGTCCTGCCCTGATGTGTTGTATTTCCAGCAGATGTCTGGGAAGTTAAAGTCTCCCACAAGAACAAGGGCAAGTGATCGTGAGATTTCTCCTAAATACCTATAGAATATTTCATCCACTTCTCTGTCCTGGTTGGGTGGTCTACAGTAGACTCCTACTACAACATCTGCCCTGTTGGCCTTCCCCCTGATTCTAACACAAAGACACTCCACACTGTCTTCACTACACTTGTGGTCAAAGCAATCATAACAGCCCCTAACATACAGCACCACACCACCCCCTCTCCTTCCTTGTCTATCCCTTCTAAAGAGCTTGTAGTTGTCAACACTCCAGTCATGGGAGACATCCCACCATGTTTCTGTTATAGCCACTACATCATCATTTTCCTGTTTCATTATGGCTTCAAGCTCCTCCTGTTTGTTACCCATGCTGTGTGCATTAGTATACATGCACTTCAGATGGGCTGATGTACCCAGCACCTTTCTCCATTTAGAGGTCCTAAGTCTGGCTTGTGGTTTCACAGCTGCTACCATGGTTACAAATCCATCAGTATCCCTTGCATCTTTGTTGTGCTGCACATTTCCATCCCCTCATCTGTGCCTCCACTGAGATGGCATGGTGAGAGTCATCACTGGCACAACAGCCCACAAGCTCTGGTAATGTACCCTGGGGCTTATGTCTGGAAGTTCCAGTTTTGCCCCCTTCCTCCTTCAAATCTAGTTTAAAGCTCTGTCAGTGAGCCCAGCTAACTCCTGCCCCAAGATCCTTTTCTCCGTCTGGGACAGGTGCATCCCATCTAATGCTGAAAGGTCTGATGTCCTGTATACTATCCTGTGATTGAAAAATCCAAAGCCCTGCCCATAACACCAGTCTTGGAGCCACAGGTTTGTCTGTTGAGTTCTCCTGTAATCTTCTTCATCCATCCCCACAACTGAAGGGATGGTCAAGAACCCTATTTGTGCCCCCGACCCCTTAACCAGTTTCCCCAAGGCCTTGAAATCTCTCTTCATTGATTTTAGACTTCTGGTAATATTGTCGTTACCTAGCTGAAAAACCAAGAGAGTGTAGTAGTCCTTGGGTCTCACTAAAGTAGGGAGTTTTGCTGTGAGGTCCTTCACCCATGCCCCAAGGATGCACGGACTTCCCTATGAAGTGGGTCTGGTCTGCATATTGGGCCTTTGACACCCCTCAGAATGGAGTCACCCACTACAGTGACTTTTCTGGGGTTCTTTATAGAATTGTTTTTAATATGTGGTCTAGAGTGACTCAGCCTTGGTGGACCTTTATCTTCCTTCTTGTTTGACTCATTTTCTTCATCCTTCTCTGCCTCATTCAAAAGTTCCAGGGACCTGTATCTATTGTGAAGTGGCACCATGGAAAGTGAGGGAGGTCAGGAGAGGATTTTCCTGCCTCCATGAGCAGGGACCTGTTTCCAGTCTCCCCATCTCTCAGGTCCCCTCCTTCTGCCTGGTGATCACCTGCCACTTCTGGAGTCTCCATTTGCTCCTGTTGCTTCAGGGTGCCAAGGTCCTACTCCACCAATCAATTTCCCTTTCGCACTCCCTAATACTTCTTAATCTTTCAGCCTCTTCTCCGAGTCCCGCCACCATGCTGAGCAGGTCACCCCGCTGATGGCAGCGCACACAGGTGCTGTCCCTGCTGCCCTCCGGCAGGACTGACGGGCTCAGGCACTCCCTGCAGCCGGGGACCCGGACCCTGCGTGTTTGCCTGGCAGCTCCGTCTGGGTCGCCACGTTCTTTCTGGTGGTGGTTTTGACACGAGTGGAGAACATGTTGCAGTCCACTTATGGAGGACGTTAAGATGACAACTCGTTCAGATGAGCTCTGGAGCCAGGAGAGGGGCTGTGCCCTGCCCGCTCGCCCTGCCTGCGCCAACTGCCGCGCCAGGCCCTGTTCGCCGCCCTGTTCGCCGTGGCCCTGGGGGCTGCTCTTGTACGTGAGGGCCTTGGGCGTTGTCACTCCCATCTCCTCCCGCCTTGAGTCCCCTCTGCCCTCGGTCGCAGCTCGCTCTTCCCGCTCAGGGGGGAGGCGACTTGAGGCTCTCCCTCTTCCCTGGGCTTCTGTCTTGTCTTGCGTTTTGCCGCGGGTTTTTTATGCTTTCAGAAGGGTCCCCAACCGCTATCCTCCTCTTTAGAGCCACTCTCCTCAGTGTTTGCTAATCCTGACCCTCTTGTTACAAAGGATTTTATATTTATTGCCACACGAAGGATAATTTAATTTAAACTTTTAAGTTTCAATTATATATAAAGACCTGAAATTAACCTCTGGAAAGGGAATGTAACTGTTGTTATATCAGTATGTAGCAACAGAGGACAGAAAGAGAACTTAACAAATTCAGAGCAGATGATTTAATAAGCAACATAAAACTACTTCTGCTCATTTATGACAGCAGAATGCAAAAACCTACTCAAGATTTCATACAACAGTTTTCATAAATGTGTTGAGTCGGGCAGGTGCTGCAAGATCTATACAAAAGACAGCAGAGCTGTAGTATAGCACTGAAGAACAGGGAACATGAAACCGGAGTACTGTGTTCAGAGTCCTCTGTATGCACCTGCAGAACCAGTGTATCAAATACGTTAATGTGACTTTACTCTGAATCTGCCATCAAAGGATTGTTATACGTTGTATTAAAAAGGTTTTATTAAATGTGACTGAAAGCATTCCATAGTGAAATTGCTAGAGAAGTAAATGTCAGACTAAAATGTTATCACTGTCTTTTCAAGATAATGAGGAAATTAAGCAAATTAAATTGACACCAGCCCCTGAATCTCATAAAAAATACTGGGGCCTCTTGAAGGAGTGATATGGAAAGGTAATGATGAGTTCGTGCTTTCTCTTCTTGATCACAATACTCATCAAGACTACAGGTGATTTTTTTTGTTGTTGTGTAGCAACGTGACTGCTTCTGTCCAGATGATAACAGACTGAAACAGCTCTCAAGAGAACTGAAACCTATCTAAGGTCTGTCTGGTTTTGACATGGATGGCCTCCACTGCTATTGCACAACTGCTGAAATTATGGAGTGTGTGAACTCATGTTAGATACTAGCAGCTGCAGCGTTTTCCTTATGGTTGATGGGAGCTACCTGCTATTCTGTGTCAATGGTGTAATATGGCCACAACTGATCAAAAGGTCTTACTTACCCCAGGTATAGTTCAATAGCAGTCAGTTCTTTTTACACAGCATGTTGTAGCCTAATACTTTTTTATTGCCCTTCTGTTGATGTCTCAGAGTTTGCTGTGCCATCTCCTTTCTTCTTCTAAGTGGGAAAGTAATGAAGCTGAAACCAGTACTTTCATATCAACTCTTGGCTACACGTCAGCAGATTATTATTGTCACTTAGTTAAAAATGTAAGTATTTTGTGCAAATGAGATATTGTTAATAATAAATCACCAGTTTATAAAAATGTATATGGAACTGTCATTGTGATAAGGAACATGGACTGAACTTCATTTATCTTTTCTTACATCAATTACTTTTACAGCCTTTTAAGGGAGAAAATGAAGTGGGAAATCTCTGGACAAATGAGAAAGTTTTTATTAGATTATACTGTCATAGATGTTCATAAAAACATAATTTCTGTTGCTGTTGTGTTATAGCAAAAAAAAAGTCTTCACTATCATTAATATTTTTTTCCATTAAGTTTAAATTAGATATATTCTTTTGTGTATTAGAATGTAATTTTTGAATGTTTTCTTTGACTGTATACACTGCATTGAAAATTGTAGAGGAGCCCTAAATCTTAGGAATAGTGTCTTTTACATTTAATGTATAAAAATAATGGTAATAATTAATAATATGATGACTTAAATTAGATAAAGCAGATATAAATTCTTAGTAGCACACTTCTGAAAGTTTTTCCTCAACTCTTAGGGAAGCAGAGCTAAAATAAATAGCTTCATAGTTTTCAAAAGTGGAAAGCATATAATGTATGTTCAAAAAATGTTTTGCAGCATAGTTTCTTTAGTGATCTGGACAGCTTTAATTTGTTACCAATAATAAATTAAAAAAAACCCTGAGTGATTAGAGAAAGTTATTAACTTCTACATTATGTCAGTCACACAGAGAACCATGAATCTAATGTCTGCTTATCTGCAGTATGTGTAATATATTTTATTTTAATGTTATTTTGTTTTATTTAACAGATGGTCTTTTCATTAGTAACAGAACTCAAAGGAAATCAGTTCAATGGGCTTAACATTCAGGGGAGGTAGGTGTTACTTAAACATCATTTTGATAAATTCTAGTTTGGATTGTACAGTTCATTGAGGACCTCTTTACATTCTTGGGCAATTTAGGCTTCAGTTGGAAAATTTTGGGTGTGTATGTAGATCATTTCAGGTATGGACAAGCTTGTTAATTTGTCCTTCAAGTAAGAGTTTATACTTAACCTGAGAGTCATGGAATGGTTTGGGTTGGAAAGAACTTTCAAAGATCATCTAGTCCAACCCCCCTGCCAGGGACAAGGACACTTTCCATTAAACCTGGTTGTTCAAAGCCTCATCCAGCCTGGCCTTGAACTTTTGCAGGGAGGAGGCATCCACAGCTTCTCTGAGCAACCTGTTCCAGTGCCTCACCACCCTCACAGGAAAGGATTTTTCCTTATATCTAATCTAAGTCTACCCTCTTTCAGTTTAAAACCATTGCCCCTTGTCCTGTCATTACAGGCCCTGCTAAAAACTCTGTGTTTCTTCTAAGATCCTTCTGTGTACTGGAAGGCCACAATAAGGTCTCCCTGGAGCCTTCTCTTGCCTAGACTGAACAATCCCAACTCTCTCAGCCTTTCTTCACAGGAGAGGTGTTCTATCCCTCTGATCATTTTTGTGTCCCTCCTCTGAACCCGCTCAAGCAGGTCCATGTCTTTCCTGTGCTGAGGACTCCAGAGCTGGTTGCAGTACTCCAGGTGGGGTCTCATGATAGCAGAGTAGAGGGGCAGAATCACCTCCCTCGACCTGCCAGCCATGCTTTTTGTAATGCAGCCCAGGGTATGGGTGGTGTCTGGACTGTGAGTGCATATTGCCAGCCTGTGTCCAGTTTTTTGTTCCCAAGTCTTTCTCCACAGGGCTGCCATCAATCCCTTTATCCCCCAGTCAGTACTGATACTGGCGATTGCCCTGATCAAGGCCTCGTTGAACCTCATGAACTTCATGATCATAATGTTGGCTTCTATATGCATCCTTATAACCAAAGTTAACTAGCAGTTACTATGAGAAAAAGCAAAAAAAATTTTCCAAAGGAACTTTTTTCCCTGTTTTTGTGAGTGAGAGTTTAATATGACAGAATGGTAGTTACTTTGAATTTGTTATTAATGATAAAATTAGTCCATGCTTATTTAAAGAACCTTTAATTTTCCTTCCTTTAGATCCTTGATCTGGTATCAGACAGTGCTGTGGGAGTACTGTGTGTTTCATATACAACTATTTTATATGTACCCAAGAACACCCTTTAACTGCTTCCTTGGCCTGGTTTTCTAAGGATGAAAGTCTGACAAAGTGGGTGGGAAGGAAATTGTGATGTGCTCTGGCTAGTTTTCCAGTCCAGATAATAAAATGCTAGTAATGACCCTGCAACATTCTTTGGGGTGTTTCTACATGTCTAGGTGTAGTCAGTGAAAATGGTCATCTTTTTATCCACACTACATAAATACAGTGAATTAAGCCAAAATCTGTGACCATAAAAAAGGAATACATTTGCCTAATGCAACTGTTGTCACTGTTCTTGACATGATCATGCCTTTTCACTGTTTAATTTGTGCCTTTCTACTGACCTTGAAATGCAGATCATAGTCTTTTGTCAATACTTTAAAAATGACTTTATGTAGTAGATCCTTCTGATTGCATGCATATTAAGTGTATTCCAGCTAAAAAAAAAAAAAAGAGAGGAAAAAATAAGGATATATTCAAATTGTGTCTTTTGTTTTAAATGTATGACTACCCTGTGGGTATTCTCTTGGTCTTCAGTGTCAAAGCTGCTGATATAATGAATTTTATGACCTATTTAACACCACATAGCCTGTAAAGTTACAGGAAAGAGAAGGCGGATTGAAATATGTTCTTTGTATCATAAGCCAATAGCTTAGCTATTTTTCTCCGTGTCTTCTTGCACTTCAGTGTTTGTGTAAGGAACAGTAGATTAGCTGAATTCATTTAGAGATTAATTTAGTATTGACATGATGGACACAGTTAATGAAATGAGGAGCATCACCAAGTTTTGTTCAATGTAGAAAACACACACATTTTATAAAGTAGGGTAAAGCAGACTTAGCTGAAGAGCTAATGAGACTGTTGGAAAAAGAAATATCTGATTTCTACCACAAGAAAAGGAAAACTTTGAACTTAGGTGGATTTTTGAGCATAGAAATTGCAATATGTTTGCTTATTCAAGTTGCTGAGACAAATGTAGTTTGCAGTTAGAGATGTACATTGTCTTACTTCTCTGTTCAGTGATGCTTACAGCAACATAGATGACAGTGTTCAAATTCATTGCAAATTCATTGCAAACAGTGGAATGCACTGTTCAGTATTCTCCTGGAACATATTTTGAAGTCTATGTAGAAAAAGAAGAAAATTGTTTTTCTTCCGCAATTAAAAGTTTAAGAGTAAAGCGAACTGGATAAGAAATTAGAAACAGAATTATGTACAGGGGACTGATTTGAAGAGTCTTAGGTCTGTGAACATTACATGTATACCCTAGAGAACAGTACTGCACAATAAATAGCAGCCCAATAACTACCATTCCTACAGAAACACTTCTCATAGAAAAACTGCATCCCAGATTATTTCAGTGTAAGAAAACTTAAACATGTATTTGGTTAGGTACTTAGAAATCTGAGTCTTTGAAAATGTGTCATGTTTTATTTCTCTCACTGTGGAAACCACAATGGTACTCTGTGTCCACAAATTCCAGCACTTCTATCACAACATATACCAGCGACCAATAGGCAACATCTGTTTGGGAGTAGTTTTAATACCTGCAGAGCAATACAGATAGCTCTTACTCAGAGCAGCCTGCAGTGTAATTCATGTCTCAGCTCTTCATAGACTATATTAGTGGCTCTCCAAAGAAAACAGTTTTGGGTTCTTGCAAAGAATGCACTCCTTTTACTAATCAATGCAATCAGGAGAACCTTGCAGCAACTCAAGGAAGCCTTTTAAACCAAACTAGCACTTTTTAATTTTCTAGAATTCAATATTTCTGATTTCTTGGTGTTCATAAATATATTACTGTCAAAACTGCATCTAGAAAATCTGCAGTTTCATCTGCTACGAACTATATATACTCCAGGAAACTTGTGACTTCCTTTTGCAAACGCTCTTTTATATTGTGTACCATTTTCTCTTTTGTTGATGTTCCAAAAGTTTCATGATTTGTTTATGTTCCAGGTTCCACTGTCTTTAATAATTTCTAAGTGTCTAGTTTTAGCAAGCAGGTCAAGTGAGTGGTTTGTATAAGATCCATAAGTGTTACATATTCCTTCAACTGTAGATCTGAAAGACAAAAATTTTTCAACTGAGCACTTGAAGACAGCAGGATTCATATTGTTTGGTTCATAGAAGCTGTCTCTGTTGAGAGGAGAGAGGTCAAGGAAACAACAGAAGGCCTTAAAAGCACCTAGGTGGTCTCTTGTGAGGGCCTAGCAAATCTTCATGAGAGCTGTGAATCTGTAGTTTTCCTTACCTGTGCTTCACTGATCCTGAGAAAGACAAAGCATTCCTTGCTAGGAAAGATGTGATTACTGAGCAAACACAACTGGCTGCATTTCAGAATTGGGTTTATATCCTTTATGTGGTTTGTCTTGAGCACTAAAATATCAAAATTTTATCTGACTTCTCCTTAATATTCTTCAGACAATATGTAACAACATATAAACAGTCATTCCAATAAATGTTTGCTGCAGTTAGGTATGCATCTCTTACATTTAACCATCTGTAATTAATTTAATCTTTTACTGTATCATTTTAGAAATTAAACTTTTGACTTTTCTATAATATGAATTTTATTTATTTTCCCCTCAGAGTTTCAGCCAGTCGTGTGAACGCTGTGTCCCTTTTCTGTCTCCCTCTCATTACTTTGCCTGATCTAACTTCATTGCTGGAAACTCTCCTTCTTTACCATGGAGGTGCCTCAAAAGAAATTCTCAGTTCAGAGTTTCTGGAGGCTGTGAATGAAGCCTTTTTAAAGTAAGTGGCATGGTCTGAATGATTTTTATGCTCTTTTCATAAAGATTATTAATTTAATTAAATGTCTTTTCTCTGGGTTTGCATGCTGAATGCACTATACACCTTCTGCATTCTGGAAAAATATTTCCCTTGCAATTGAATAGCAGAGCTCAGGTTGTAGGCCAAAGCAGAATTTTATATTGCTTGTGCACAAATTGTGGCATAACAGCTTTAAATATTGACTGAAACCTGGTCCCACCTTTTCTCTAAAATGGATGTTAAAGTCTTCAATAGATTTTTAGAAATTTTGTGGAAAATGATCACTTTTCATAAAAATGTTATTTACCTTTCATTTAAGTGTATCAACATTCTTAACTTGACATTTTGACACCCATCTTTATTTTTCTGTGCACAAGATAGATCCTTGAGTGTTTTCATATTTCTGGTTTTTCTTTTCTGTGAAATTAGTTCTCAAGATTTTAAATTCTTCTGTTTTCCAGCAGATTATTTTTAATGAGTCTGAGAGGAGCAGTTTGTGAAATATAACTTTGCTTGTTTTGCTGTGACTAAAACCACTGTTTTGATAAAATGTATGGATGAAAACCAGCTGTGTGAAACTGAACATCAGCAAGATTGGCTACACGTGGGAAGGAGAGACATCAGGGAAAGCACAGTACTTTAGGTTGAGAGTTGCTTTATTCAAGTTGTAGCTGAGGACCTGTATTATAAATGTATTTTTTTTTATACTAGAACAGTTCCTTTGTGAACACTACCTCAGTTATCCATTTGTCTCTTTTTTCAGTCAAAGTTTTATTTGCTTCCTCTGTACTCAACATGGTAATTTCTGAGATGTTTCAGTGAAGATTGTTATATTACTCCATTGAGGGGCCTGGCAAAAATAAATAATGAATGGAAAAGCACAATTACTAATTTATAGACATTACTAAAAGCTGAGGAGAAACAAGTGGAAAAGGAATGTGAAGGTCCATAGTGAATTATGTGTCCCAAAAGAAGAGACAGCTACCTTTCACTTGTCCATCTTTCATGGCTTCAGACTGGATGTTTTCCACAAGCAGTAGCGCAGTTTGGAAAACTTTCCCAGCAAGTTCACAAGTTCAGCATGGACCGTCTGTACTGATGTCAGTAAGCCAAGAGCAGTCCATCATGACATACTTTTGCCATTTCATAATGTGAGTCTTAATCCTTTAGGTGGTCATAAAAGGTTCTTCTGACTGAAATAACTTTTGAGCTAGTTGTTTATCACAGTGAGGAGAAATAATTCGGTTCAAATGGCATTTGACTAAGTGACTCTTACAGGGCTCTTGACAAAAGTGTATGGTTTTCCTGAGAACAGATGTAGGTTCATACATGCTTTTCATGGTGTACTCCTGGCCTGTCACTGAAGCCCACTGATCTTAACATGATGTGCTTATATTTTTTTTCCCCCTTTTAACAATTGAGTTCTGTGTTCCCTAACTCTGTTGTTGTGTTCTGTACACTTGTTTGCCTTCGGAACATGGATGAAGCCTGCTCCAAGAAATAGGGTTACTAATTACTGGGACTTGCAGCACTCCACAGAATTCAGTATTGTCCCAGTGGGACCATCTGCAATTTCAGTCACAGAAGGATAATGACTACGGTTTATGGTTTTCAAATCTCAGGGTTGGAACACCTCTACGTAAGCTTATTAGATTTCTTTTCCTGGCATAATATCTATAATATTTATCATGCTACCACAAAGCCAACAAAAAAAGAGGACTGTGGCAAAATTAAATAATCACTTGGCATTCTTAATTTACTCTGTGTGCTTTAATAGTGATACTTAACTAAACAGCATTGTGAAATTGAGCATTGCTTTACAATTTTGAAAGTCTATGTGCTTCAATAAATTTTGTGTCTACAGATGTACTCATTTAAATTAAGCTATTACAAATTTGAATGGAAAAAATATAGCTTTTCTATGGAAATCAGAGTTCTGAAGGTTGATACTTAGATGAATGTAAAATATGTATGTATGATAAAACACATACATTGAAAATAGATCTTAAAATTATGTTAAATCTTCTTTCTGATGGTATTTTTCTTTTTTATCAGTAGCTAGTATGCATATACTCTCCAGCCCAATTTTAGTTTTTTTAATCTTTACTTGATTTAAGACCAGGGCACATTCTTGTTATTTATGTAAATTTTTTTTTTGTTTGTTTTATCTATTTAATTTACAACTGCCATGATAGCTGCAAAAATATTCCAGGATGTTTTGTGCTATGATATCTCTTCTTGGCCAGTTACTTCATTATATTTTGATTTGTGTTGGTCCACAAAAAATTACAGTGTTTTCTCAAAATAAACTGTGCCTTTTGTTTCCTGGTGGTACAACAGTATACTTTAGCTGAGCTATAGCTGAAGGCTTTAGGTGAAGAGATAACTTATCTTAAAAAAGGCCCTGGTGAGTGTTGGTGGGCTGAAGAGTTCCCTACCTCTACATCATTTGTTGTTTGTTTGGGTTTTTTTAAACATATTTCTCTGCAAAGACAGATAGTGCTTTAATTTAGTCAGCAGTAATAGCATCTGGGACCTTCCTGCTTCTCTGTCAGCTACTGACACTTTCTGAACCAATGGGTCTGCAGGGAGCTGCCTGGGTTTGAAAGAGTGCAAGAGTGGGGCAGGACCTTTCTTTAGAGAGGAAGGGAACTCTAGGCTTAAACCTTCCATTTCCGTTTGTCAGGTTCCATCATAACCAAATTTTTAGGTTTTTAAAGACACATGGTACGGTTTTGTTTGTAGATGATGGTGATTTCCTGCTATTCTTTGCCATTATTATTTGGTGTTGAACAGAGTACTGTAAGCAAGATTCTCTCTATTGCTGCAGGTTGATCTTTGTGTCTTCTTTTTCCCCAATGTGCTTTTATTAAAAAAGTACATTTTCGTCTTCCTTACAGTTTCTCAGGGAAAACAGTATTTTTCTCTCTAAACAGAAAGAAGATCTCCCTCCCTGAATCAGCTGTCTTCAACCTCTGGCTGCGTCATCCACCAAGCCTTGAAAAAGCTACATTGTATCTTTTAGACCAGCTGTCTTCGATTCAGTTGAACTCACTGGAAGAAGTGGCTTGTGTCATAAAAGAGTCATTACTGGTATGTGCAACATGTACATCTGATACTACTCTTTCATGCTTCAGAAGTGACAGAGAGTTTCCAAATACATCAGTATATTTGAGGGAAATGGCTGTCATATGGCATATAACTTGAAAATGCAAAGGCAAATCCTGAGTCTTACAAATGTCACTAAATTTTTAGTTTTTACACTGAATTTTACACTGATGAAGAATACATGAAGAGGAGAATCTGGCTGGTGGGGGTGCTGAGTACCTGCCTCTGTCTTAAAAAAATTATAAACTCTGGCCAGGGAGTATTTGAATCTGTTTTTACTTCAATCTCAGGGCCCATGGGAGTTTACCAGTTTAAACAGTTGGAATTCCTTGTAGATTATTTTATTATAGACTGCTTAGTTACTTGGTTTGGTTTGCAAACCTGAATAAAATTCTTAATACAAAACATTTGCTAAACTGTAATTAGTTTTCAACACAGTACACCAAAAATCTTTCCTATGAGAAAACATGACACAATACCTTTTCCAAAATAATGAGCTAGTTTGCAACACTAAATGCAAGTTGTAATTACAGTGTGAAATAGCATGTGTGCATGTGTGCTATATACTTAAATTATACATTTCGTAAAATCTATAGAACTAAAAAATGCCATGTGTATTTTATTTTCAGACTATGAAACTGCTTACAGAGTATGTATTCTAGATGGGAAATGAACGATACCTTTAAATATTCTTCCTTGTTAATTGAATCTTCAAATTTCTATTTCAGGGCTCTATTATAATACTTGCAAATCTTGTAAATGCTTGGCATCAACAGCACTTTATATGTCATCTGGGTATCTAGATATTTCAGAAGACAAGGCTATATACAAGGCCTGTGCCCAATTTTTCTTTATCAGATACACTGTGAATTGAATACAGTATATGGTACCACATATTGCTGAAGAAAAAAAAAATCTAGGTTATATATAAAAAGAAGTAAAATTTCTTTTTAATTATTGATTTATTGTTGTCATATTTACCTGGTCTTCACATCCTAATGTCTGAAAGAATGGAACATTACTGTGCTAGCACATTTAGGTTGTCCTTACTTGCCTCTGCTTCAAAGACTTCATGCTTTTGAAATAATATATATTCAGAGGTGAAAGACGAGCACAGCAGCTTTCAATGCTGGTTTAGAGAGGACATCCTGTGGACAAGGAGTGGAATGAATGGAGGGAGAAAGAAGAGGGAAGTTGGAAGATGGATATTGCTGATGGATAGGCATTGATAAGAGGGAGAGTGCATAAATGGGAGATGGCATAACAAACAACAGGATGAGAAGCCTCAGAGAGGCAGTATAGAAGGAAAAGATTTGATCCAGAAATTGTATTCGAAAATACTTAATGATCTTTTGTACAACTTGTACATGGTAATATAAATTTACTTGTGGGACCTTAGATCAGTCAGCACTTTGAATCCAACACTATGATGAATTTAGCCTGCCTGAAAGAATGTTTCTTTAGGAATGTGGGTATGCATTTTTTGGCAGGTGGATTATCTTATTTGTAGAATGTGACTTCTGTTTGCCTTATGGATATGATAATGAATAGTTGAATCATAAGACAGAGCGTGAATTACACATTTTTTCTATTTGGAAGAAAATCTCTAGGCTACAAATAAGCAGAAATATGTTAGTGATTTTGTTATAGTATATGATAAGAAGGAAATTTCAGTTTACCTAAATAAAATACCTTGATACAGTAACCAAACTGTACATAAACCTCATAGAGATCTTTGGTACCCAGATAGTTGTAAACCACCATAGTTCTGTTATGAAAGAAACTTGATATGCAATACTCCTGTATTTTAATTTCAAGAGTAATTGTAATGTGATGGTCCACTAACTTGTGGTTTATATGGTATGCTATTAGGTTTGTGGTTTGGGGATTAAACTGGAATTAATTTTGCAAATTCTGTAGTTACTCAGGAGTAATAATAACAAGTGACCATCACAAATGTTTTTTAAGCTTTTTCAGAATTTGGTAGGTGAGTGGATGTCTTCCTTTCTGAAGTAACTTTAAGGTTTTTATGTGTGTGTTAACAACTAAAATTTAAATAAATACACATATTAGAATTTCATGCTTTATCAGAAATGCATAGATATATATATAAACAGAGTTTTAAAGTACATGTATGTAAAAAGAGATGTGAATGAATTGGTGTCAGTTATAGTTGGTGTTCGGTTCTTAGACAGCTTTCCAAAGTATTTCTTTTGAAGTTGCAAGAAAAGTGCAGTAGGTGGAGAGGACTTAAAATTTGTTGGCTTCTCTTTTATAAACCATCTGTTACTGCTGCATTTTTGTTTTTCTACCTTGTCGGCTTTCCCAAGTCTAGCCCAGCATTGAAATTCTGTTGTGCTCTGCAGTTAAAGCTCTTGTGGAGTTTCCCTTGCTGTTAGTTTTGCTTCAGCGTTACAGAGCAAATACAGTTTTAGTGGGTGATATGGTGACTCTTGTATTGCCTGACAGGATACCAAACTGGAGACTGCTCTGGTTCCCATGCCCTTGCACTGCCCTCTTGCTGTGCCTTATCCCCACGTTTTGAGCCTAGATGGATCCACACTCACCTTTCACTGGGATCTGTGCCAATGAAACAGGCGTTAATGAGGGAGAAAGGAGGAAGGATAGGCAGAGAAAATGAGAAGCTTTTTTTCTTCTTGCAGTACATTCCAGTTAAGTTACAATCAGTTCCCACAGTATTGCCTGTTTTCAAAACTTGTGTTGTTATGGTAAAATTTTTGAAACAGTGCACACTAATATGTTGATGAATTCAGGAGCTTTTTAAACCTCTGTAAGAAGATGTTTATGCTTTTAAAATAAGTGCATGCTTCAAAGAAAATCCACGTGGCATTTTGTAGAAGGAAAAAAAAAAAGTGACATTTTTAATTTTAATGTAACATTCAGGAATACAGATAAGTACACAGTTTGGAAATACAGACATTTGAAATACAGAGTGTAGTAGTTTCATAAAGCTAGATGTGTTTAACTGTAGAAGTGTGGGGTCCTGTTAATTGCATTTGAGTCTGGAAGTCAAGAGAACTGGTATATTTGGTGTTACCACCTCAAATCTGTTGATGTGTGATCTTGGGCACAATTTGGTTCCTTATGTTTACTCTTACTTGCAGTTGTTACAGAGCATTCTATGATGTGAATAAAATGCCATATATGATTATTAGTCTGTTTCTCTTTTGCCATTTATTTGCTTCCTGTAGTTACAAATGTATTTTTCTAATTTCTGTATTCATTTCTAGATTTGTATTCTAAACTAGTTGTTTAGGGTTGTTCTTTCTGATAATACAGATACAAAAGTTAGTGTAGTTCTACAGAGCTTGTGTATGTAATGTTATATGTTATTTTCTTATTTTATTTCTTTCAAAAATCATAGTGTGTTTCTGTCATTTTTTTCCTGAAGACCGTATATTCTTAAAATATAATATCACACATGCAGCTCCAGTTCCCTGTGTTTAGATCTTTTTGCTTTAGTATGTGTAGTGCTATATGCATTGTGCATGTTTTAAAAGTGATGGAACAAGCTCCTGGTGGACAGTATGTTTGATTTTCTGATCTACCTGTGAAAAATACTGCATAGTTGCAGACAATATTATTAAAATGTAAAATTCCCTTTTATTCTGAAAAAATTAGATAAATGACAACAGCATGAAAACCCTGTGAGAATCCCTCCTGAAATTGATAATCCCTCCCAAACTCCAGAATTGCTGCTGGCCACAGCAGAATTGTGCTGCCTGCACTAGTCTTGCTACACAGCAGGCAGATCTTCAAATTGCCTTGGAGACTTTTGCAATATGATAGCATTCTTACTTTGAGTGCTTGCAAATTAAATCCATGCAGTCCATTGATCAAAGTCTTGTGGAATTAAATATCCAACGGTGGGGTTTAAGCAATTAAAAAAAAAAAAAAAAAAAAAAAATTCTACTTGGTACTTTTTAGCTTGAAACAAATGCATAAGTTTTCTTTAGAATAATGCATCAGGTGCTTCAAGCTGTTACAATAAATGCCGTTAATAAGAGCTATTCCTTCCATGCATCCTGAAGTTCATAGAATGCATTTGATTAAACATGGGTTACTCTAGATTGTTCAAGAACTATATTCTTATCAAATTTTCAGGTGCTAACATCAGAAACAGAAAGCATGAATTTGTTTTTTAATTTAGGCAAATATACATTGGGGAATGTGTAGGAAGCATTTTATTCTTGGTGCTCTAGAAATCTCAGAAATATGGGATTAGAAAATAGTGTGTTTACTAGTGCATGTTTACTATGACAACTTTCTTAAAACAGTCTTTTGTATGGTAGCATGATAAAAAGCTTCACTAGTTAAAAAACCCCCACATTTTGATGCTGAGGTATTAGCTTGGACTAGAGACTCCGAAATTCACATAAGGTAATACTCTGAAAAAATGTCTTGGGACCAAAATGTGTGTGATACTATTAAAGGCAATAAAACAAATTTAATTTTTGGAATTGAATTTTGAAGATGTACCAAGAATCTCAAAGTACATCCAAAAGAGATTGTCTGTGAATGGGAGAGAAAAGCTTTTTGTAAATCTAGTCTCTGTCTCTTGCTCTAGTAATAGCATGCAACAACCTGTTCTTTCTAGCTGCCACCTTTTAGTATTTTTAGCAATTGTTTCCATTAACAGGTTGGGATCCCAGGTGTTTGTATTTATCAGCTGTTTAGCATTCTTGATATGTTTATGAATCTTCTTCCATGACTTTGTTGTAGTGATTTGGAAGAACCTAATCCTGAGGAAATCTAAGAGTTTAGTAAGAGTTAATCTGAGGTTTACAGTTTAATAATTGCAGTGTAATAGCATCCATGAGTTAAACTGTAAATTATACAGTGGCAATTGTTTGAGTTGCTTCTTATTAATGACTGATTTTCTTTCATTTGTTTATCAACAGCCACAAGCAGCAATCCATCCTGCCATTTTCAGAATTGTTAATGAAATTTTCAAGTAAGTTTTGAAATTATAGTGGGAAGGGTTTCAAATGATCAGTTTAAAGGAGGAATATTATAAACTGGGATGTATTATAATTACAGGATGTCTTTTTCTTTACATGTATGCCTTAGTGTCCCCTTCTGTGTAATATACTTCAAATAATGAAAAATGTTAAAAATCTTGTGAACTTTACAAAAAAGTTACATTATAATAATCATTAGTACAGTTGACTATATTGTGTTTTAGCCTTTAATATTTATCATATATATTGTACTTCAGTAGACATTTGTGGTTGAAATATGATTTTGAGGTGGAAATTATAAATGCTGATATGACTTGGCCTATGCCAGCATGATGAAGATGGAATTCAGTTAAAATATTTGCAGTTAACAGTGTAACCTTCTTAACAAAATGTTAATAGTAATCTGGATTTATGTCAGATATCTTTTAATGGCATGAAACTATTGATCTGCCTGAGTTTAGTTTTGAATGCATTATTATTTTAAAGTAATATATATTGTTTACCACATGGGGGATTCCAGTCCTTCATACTCACTTCTCAGTGGCTTTTTCTCTTCACTTATTATTTTATCATTCTTTTTAAGTGGATCTACTGCCAGGGCTATCACTATTACAGTTTTGATACAACAGTAATGCATTTAGTGACTGATATTCTTTGTTCAAGTGTTTCCCTTTTTAAGAAAAAAGGGCTCCCAGGTGAATATGTTTGGGGGCATTTGTGTGTGTCTGTGCATCTTTAGGTTTGTGCTGGCACTAACAGATTTTCTGCTGTAGAAACTGTAGGCTGCTGTGTTGTGAGAGTGGAACCTCTTGGGAGCTATTGCTATGACAGTCCTTTCTGTTGCTGTGGTCCAGTGTCTGAGCACAGCTAGCATTTTCTGAATAGTTGAGACCAGTCACATTTGCAAAGCAAAATGCACTTGAAAATGGTTGTGACTTCAACAGACCTGTTGTCAGGAGGTCTCAACAGACCTCCATGTCTTAGGCTGGAGGCTATATATTGTGATGGTATGAGGAGACAAAATTTGTTCAAGGTTCTTGTCTTATTTAGGGTCATAGTGTATCAAATATTTTCTAAAAATAACACAAGACTCTTTAGCACCCTTTCCATTTGGTAGACAGTAGAAATGGGTGAGATGCTGTTTCTCCAGATAATTCAGGGCTTTGTCCAGCAAAGTATTTCCTAATAAAATTTTGCACTTGTATTAATGTTTGAAACCGTCTTAGAAATTGTTTTTTCCTGTTGCTTAGCCTACATCTCAGTTCCTTTGCTTGCTTCATACTGCTTAGTATGCTTGTTCCTCTACATTGTTGGTATTAAAGCCTTAATATATTATTTTTAAAATACTATGGTTTAGGTCCTCTTGGTATTATATGAAGCTATGCAGGCTAGCTGGCTTTTGCAAACCAGTTGGTTTCTGCAGCTTTGTTGTATTTCTCTGACATCCTTCCCACTATAATCAAGTGGTGTGCAGATGTTAAAATAATACTTAGATTGTCACATGAGAGCTGCTGATAAAGAACTTGTACTTCATTGCTTGTAAACTGTTATGCTTCTACAGCTGGCACAAAACTTCTATTTTGGAAGTTAATACTCTGTTAGAAGTACAGATCTAAGCATTGTGTCTCTTTCAGGAATAACTTTTCCTGCTATTTGCATGCTTTTTATTGAGGTTGATTGTGCTAAATTGTTTTATTTCAGGGATGTTAACTTGTGTTTTTATTTCCCAAGTAGAAGCTTATTTTGTTGCTATGTGTAGCTGTATAGAAGTCCATACACCTAGACTGTCTTGACTTTCTGTGTACTATTTCTTGTTTTTATATGTGTGATGATATTTGCCTGTAGTTTTGCAAAGTTTCTCTGTTACAGTAGTAATGTGTTAGCTATTCTTTTAGATCATTACAGAAAGAATGAAATAATTCTCTAATAAAAAGCTTACATCTCAGAGACAGCTTTTGAACATTTTTTCTCCTTAGTATTACATGTCTTTCAAATAAGAGAATGAAAATTACACTTTACTGCCTATGTGATTTTTCTATTCCATTTGCTCAAGGTTACATTACGCGTTATGGAAGGCCAGTTAAAACGTTTGCCTCTGAGCCTCCAGAGTGGATTTTATTATTTCATCATTGAAAGCACATTGAAATTAATTGGTCCCTAATTAAAATCTGTAGCAGTTACAGATCTAAAGTACACCTTTGGTATACACTCATTTCTGTTTGTTCTGCTGATTCATTGCTTAATGATCACGAAGAAGTCACAGCAATTGAAGAGCAGCTGTATTATTTAATACTTAAGTTCTGTCTCCTTGTGTAGTTTTAAAAATATGTTATTTCTAAATTTGATCAACAGCTTTTGATTATTTGTTTCTATGGCTCCATTAAGAGTGTTATATTTAACAGTTTAAGTCCAGATCATTTTTTTTTTTTCCTCCAGGTACCACATCCCAGGAGATTTTACTAGATTTCACTTTCTAATTTGAGAAGGTCTATGGGATGCAGTCACAAAGCATATACTCATAAAGTATGCTTAACTGCAGGCATGGGAATAGTTTCTCTGAACCCAGTAAGACTGTTTGGATGCCAGATTTGCCTAACAAAGTTGTGGTAGTCTCTTAATTTTATGCTTTTTTCCCTCCTGTTGGTAGGGTAAATTATGAGTGTCTGCATGTATATTCTACATATTTACTAAATCTAGTTTATTTGTAGGAGTTGCATTTTTTAAAGTAAAAATAAAATTAAAAAAGCCTGCAAAGTTAGTGTATCTGTCTGTTTCCACACTGCCATAATGAGCTTAGACGCAGCTTGAATCTACAGCATATATAGGATCTATCATTTTTTTTTCCTCATTTCAATTAACAGTGGTGTGACGGGCAGACTAATTATCTGATCTGTTGTAATCTAATTTTTCAATGCTTAGGAAGGCACTGCTGGAAACTAGTGGAACTCCAGAAGTTATGACCATAATACAGATGTTTACACAGCTCTTCCTTCAGGCTCATCAGAATGAAAACAAACAGGTTAGTCAAGATCTGTCTTAATGTCTCTTTTCAGTGAGAAGATATGAAATGTAATGAGAACAATTCATCTGTTAAGAGTGGTGACTGAATATAATGAGCTAAATAACAGCATGTCTCTACAGCTGTATATAAATCTATACCCAGCTCAGTTCAAATATTTTCACGTGTGAACAAAATTGTAGTGTGAAACCAATAGTAAGAGCAATTTACCTGACTTTACCCTGAGTAATTCTGAAATCTAAACTGATTTTCAAAGGGGCAGTTGTAGCAGGGTTTCTGATAATAAGTGAAACAGAGATAACCCCAATGCCATTCCCCCAGATAATTGTAAGTAGGATACCGAATAGCCAGACTTGCCTGTTCAGAAGGTAAAAGACAGAGAATACATACTGGTTTCAGATTCTGGTCTTCAACAGTGGCCTTCTAGAAATTTTTCCTCAGTCTAAAGCTTCAGATTTAATGTCTCCTCTTCTGCACAGATTTTTATACACATTTTACTGAACTGAATCAAGTAGAATTACTTTTGTATGTGTTGATAATCAAGAGCAGGATCAGTTTAGAATTTTTAAATTTCAAAATGGAGATATGAAAAAGCCTTGTTTTGTTGTTTAACTCCAATTCATATGATGTAAGCTTGGAAAGTATCCTATCATTTAATTGCTGTCACTTTAGATTTGAGAAAACTCCCAGTTCCTTTGATTTTTGCATCTTTTTTGGGGAGGTGGGAATTAATAAAATTTTGGGACTTCTTGGAACCTGTGACATACTGGCTTTTAAATAGCAGAGTGATTGAATCTCTCTTCTAGCTTCAGACAGTATGAATTAAGGATGAAACTGCAGGTGTCTTGCTTAATATATAGGTGCTGTGCATGTTAATTTTAAGGCACCCTGATTGCATGTCAGCAGTACACTGTGTAGCCCCAGGTGGGGGTGACTTGGTGGAGAAAAGTTCCACACCCGTCAGACACCTAAGAGCTAATCCTGTTGTGCAGGTGATGCATTTGCTTCAGGGTGAAAGTCCTTCACCTACTGGTGTTTTGACATGGGCTATTGCCCAGTTTTTTGAAGTGGTTTTAAATGTTAAGTTTCCTCTATTTAACTTGCATACAGTTTAATTCATGGGGCTCTAATTAAGGTATTGCTTTCACTATTAGAATTTAAAATCCCTTGTTTCACAGTTCATGAATCAACCATAACATTGAGTACCAGTTGGCATACAAAAATGCAGGGAGAGAGTGTCTCCTAAACTTTGTTTAAATCAGTCAGATATTTTTTTTTTTTCGGTCATACCAGTATTACGGATATTCATAAGGCACCCATATGTGTGGTATCTGGATGCCCTTGACAGGACATAATGTGATTCATTAGCATTTCACAGAAGAATAGTAAAACCATTGAGGACAGAGGGGCTTCTAGCTGGGTCATCTGACACCTTAGGAATTTATAGTACAGTTAATTGAAGAAAAGGCTAGGCAAACAGATATGCCCACAAAATTTTCAAGAGAATCAGGTCATGTCTTGCAGTTGCACAGGTTTACAAGGTGAACAGTTCTCTATTTCAGCGTGGCAGCTGTCAGAAATAGCTCTTTTCTGATAACTTGTAGACCATTTAGAGAGAACAAAGTTTGGCAGAAAAAAAGCTGAACAGTGTGAAAATACAGTGCTACAGGGTTTAGAAATAGTCTTGTTTCCTCTATGTTTTGGGAGACTTGAAAAAGGCATAAATGGAACATGGGGTTTAAACCTACTTAAGAAAAAAGACCATTTATGTAGTCGTTGAATAAAATTTTAAAATGGTTGTACTGAGATCACTGTTGGGATAATCTTTTCCATGTTTTGTACAAGCAGATTTTCAAGTTTGTGAAAGCTGACTAAGGATATTTTGGTCATGTTGCTTGTAAATTTAAGAACTTCATTTTTTTTATTTGATGGAAATTATAATTTCCTTCAGGATTATTTTATGAATATGTATAATCTTACTGTGTATTAGCCGCCACTTACAGATATGGGGACACGCCTGCCTTTGTGAAGCTATTTGTGTGTGCACCCAGTGCTGCAATAAAGAATGCCTGCTTTCTAAAAGTCCAAAACAAGTCTTAGAGTTCCTCTGCCAGCTTTTATGGTAACACTGTGATCATTTCAAAATTGTCAGTGGTTTTCACCTGAAATTTTGTTTTAAATAGCTGGATAAATATTTTACACCAGTGTTCAAATTTTATTTCCAGTTATATATCACAGCAATTATTATAACCAGCCACATCCAAAATCATTCTGTCTCTTTGTACATTGTTTTGTACTTTATGATGGCTTATGTAAGGAAAGAACTGCCTAAAATACTGTATCTGCATGACAGGAAGCAAACATTTTTTACTTTGCTTTAACAGTATGCTGAAAACTGGTTTTCAGTTACTTTACTGTTTTCATATGTAACTCATGCTGTGGGTTGTCTTGGCTACTACTGTGTTAAGGGCTGCTTTTCCATGGGATTTTTGGTGCAGACTAGTTGTCTACATGAATACTTTAGTATAGGGATTATTAATTTTTAATTAACCTAATTCTACTTGACAAGTAGACTTTTAGAGTCTTACTGACTGAGAATACTGTATGAATCAATACGGCCTTGATTTCTTAGCAATGACTGAAAACATCAGTATATTATCAACATTTTTCTCATACCAAATCCTATAATGAATCCAAAATGCAGCACTATTGTAATTACTAAGAAGAAAAATTAGCTCTATCCCAGTCAAAACCGGGACAGTATCCACTCCTTATTCCATACTTCTTATGTTATGCTCAGATTCCATGTTTTCTAATACATCCAAATGAATCACTGTCATTTTCCCTGTTTTTTGATATATCGATACAGATACTATTCTCTTAGTCTGTGGCTCATCCCTCCAAAATATGTAGTAAGTTAATTTAGTCCATAACTTTGTGTTTCATCTGTCATGATAGTCTTTCAAGGCAGGAGGGATGAGGCGGAGTTGGCTCAGTCAGTGGAGTGGGTTTCATTTGACACAGCAGGAGGATGGTGTCTAGTCTTTTTTTTTTATGCTACATTTGGAGCTTGTATCTGGTGTGGTCTCTGCTCACGGTCTGTAGGTTGAAGATGTCGATCTTGAGGAAGTTGGGAAGTTGGATGCCAGTGTTGAAACTAGTCCTGACTTCATCAGTTCCTTTTTCATTAACCTGGGTGATTCTTAATATGATGCCATGAGTATAATATGTATCAACCATAGCAATGATGTTTTGCAATGACAGGGTTATTTAGTAATTAATACAATACCATTCATCAGCTATTTTCACCCAAAATCAAATCCCTTTGAAGCACACATCAGACTTCTCCATCCTTCTGCATCACCCACCAAGTGTACCCAGGTCCCTGGGCACAAGTAATCCCACACATGAGTTTACCTTCACCTAAGGCAGTAGTAACCCAGATGGTCTTCCCCAGCATATTTTTAATGTCCATACAGGGACTTTATCTCCATCTACAACATGTGGAAGGTTTGATTGGGTAGGACCAGCTTGACTGACAGATCTCCTAATGTTGACTTGCTAAGTGTATATCCCAGTGTTTGAAAGTTCCACCACTCATTGCTCTCAGTGCAGGTTTTAGCAACCCATTGTACTACTTAATTTTACCAGAGGCTGGTGCATGATAGAGGATATGATGTATGCACTCAATGTCATGTTCTTTGGCCCAAGTGTCTATGAGATTATTTCAAAAGCAGGTCCCATTATCTGACTCAATTCTTTCTGTGTGCCATGTTGCCGCACAACTTCTTTTCAAGGCCCAGGAGAGTGTTCTGAGTGGTGGCATGGGGTGCAGGATACATTTCCAGCCATCTGGTGGCTACTTCTACCATTGTGAGCACGTAGTGTTTGACATGCCAGGTTTGTTGGGAGCTTGATACAATCAATCTGTGTGCAGGGTTTGTGTGGTGGTGGTTTTGGTAGCAGGAGAGGGGGCTACAGCCATGACCCCATGTGAGAAGCTTCTTGAAGCTCCGCTGGCACCAACTCAGACCTACCTCTGTCCAAGTGTGGCCAATTAGTAACAATGGCTGCACCTCTGTGATAACATATTTAAAAAGGGGAACCTGGGAGGAAGAAGAGACGTTGTGAGTAGGAGTTACAAGATGGACACCTATGTGAACACCAAGGACAGTGTCAGAAAGGAGAAGGAAGGCAGAGAGGTACACTGAAGTGGAGAGCCCCCCCCTCTATCCCATGATGAGAGGGCAGGTGCCCCCCCCCCC
>NW_020799143.1:12491735-12505876 GCF_003259725.1 Athene cunicularia
GTTGCCGCACAACCCCCCCGGCCCCGAGGCCCCTGGTGGAGCAGAGATCCACTTGCAGACTGTCGAGGACCCCACTTTGCAGGCAGCTACACCTGAAAAAGGCCAGGACTCTGTGGGAAGAAGCCTTCACTGTTGTAGTCTGGCACTGGGAGGACTGTATCCCTTCCTTGATGACCTGAGTAGTCATAGGCCCAGCAAGCCATAAATTGTTCACTCTTACGTTGCCAGTCCAGATCTACTTAAGCCACCTTAATCTTAGCAGCCTGATCCACTTGTTGGCTGCTTTGATGTTCTTTAATGGTCCGGCTCTTGGGTACATGAGCATCTATGTGATGAGCTTTCACAACCATGTTCTCTACCCGAGCAGTAACATCTTGCCATAATTCAGGAGCCCAGATAGGTTTACCTCTGTGCTGTTCATTGCTCTAGCTATGCTCCCTCCCAGCTTCTTGGGTACCTGTGCACTAGCAGGACATGGAAATTGAAAAATCAGAGAATCACAGTTCCCACTTTTAAGTACTGGAAAGCCATTATAAGGTCTCTCTGGAGCCTTCCCTCCTCTTGGGTGAACAATCCCAACTGTCAGTCTGTCCTCATAAGGGAGGTAGGTGCTCCAGCCCCTGATCATCTTCATGGCCTCCTCTGGACTTGCTTGAGCAGGTCCATGTCCTTCTTATGTTGGGGGCTCCAGAACAGTACTCTGGGTGGGGTCTCACCAGAGCAGAGGGCAAGAATCACCTCCCTTGGCCTGCTGGCCACCCTTCTCTTGAGACAGCCTAGGATACAGTTGGCTTTCTAGGCTGCAAGCACACACTGCTGACTTGTATTCACTTTTTCACCCACTAATACCCCAAAGCCCTTCTCTCCAAGGCTGCTCTCAATCCACTTATCTCCCAGCCTGTATTTGTGCTTGCCTTGATCCATGTGCAGGATCTTGCACTTGGACTTGTTGTACTTCATGAGGTTTTCACAGGCCCATCCTTGAGCCTGTTAAGGTCCATCTGAATAGCATCCCTTCCCTTCACCGTCTAGACTGCACCACACTGTTTGGTCTTGCCAGCAAACTTGCTGACAAACTTGCTGGAATTCAATCCCAAGGCCTTGATACCTTAGCAACAACTGAAAACATAAGTATATTATCAGCGTTCTTCTTATACCAAGTCCCATACTGAATCCAAAACACAGCACTATTCTAGCTACTAAGAAGAAAAATTATCTCTGTCCTAGCTGACACCAGAACACCCAGGACCACGTTCAGTCAGCTTTTGGATATCTCAAAGGACTGAGACTCTACAACTTGTCTGGGCAACTTGTGCCAGCACTCAGTGATCCTCACAATAAAGAAAGATAAATTGTTTTCTGATAATCAGATGGAACCTCCAGTGGTTCAGCTTGTGCCCATTGCCTTTGTTCCTGTTACTGGGCACCACTGAAGAGAGCCTAGCTCCATCTTCTTTGCACCCTCCCTTATACATTGGTAAGATCTCACTTAAGCCTTCTTTTTCCCAGGCTCTCTCAGCCTCTCCTCATAGGAAAGTCCAGTTATGTGTCCAGTCTATTAATCGTCCTTGTGGCCCTTTGTCGAACACTCCAGTGTGTCATGTACTAAGAAGCCTAGAACTGGACATAATATTCCAGATTTGGCTGCTGCAGTGGCTCCTGGGAAGGATCACCTCCCTCTACCTGCTGGTGATCTTTTGCCTAATGCAGTTCAAGATAGCATTCACCACTGCCTTTGTGACAAAGGCACATTGCTGGGTGACATTCAACTTGGTGTCCACCAGGACCCCCAGGTCCTTTTCTGCAAAATGGCTTTCCAGCTGATTGGCTCCCATTGTGAACTGTTGCAAAACTTTATACTTTCTCCTTGTTGAACTTCATGAGGTTTCTGTCAGCCCCTTTCTCCAGCCTGTCAAGGTCCCTGATGGCAGCATGACTCACTGGCTTCTCAGTCACTACTCTCAGTTTTGTGTCATCAGCAAACTTGCTGAGGTAACACCTGCTTCATCGTCCAGGTCATTAATGATGGTGAATAGGACTGGACCCAGTGTTGACCCCTGTGGACACTGCTAGTTACTGGCCTCCAGCTAGACTATGTGATCACCACCCTCTGGGCCTGACCATTCAGCCAGTTTTCAGTACACCTGAAAGGGAGTTCATATTGCACTTGCACATGCATGCGACATATCAGATATGCCTATAGTAAATGCTTGCAGAGCAAAAAGATTAAATGTATGCTGCTGCTAGTCTCAATTACACAAGCAGCAGTGTTCACAGTACACAAATCATATGTACCCAGATAAATAGAGGACAAGTCTGTTATCTACAACTACTCACCTTGTGCTGAATAGGATCCTCAGAAATTTAGGTTTCCATTTTTGAACAGAAAGTATCAATCTACGTCACACTTTAAGATTTTGTAGATATTACTAGTTTAATATGATCTATGAATCTGTTTACACTGGAAAATGGAATTAAACTAATTATGTCTCTTTTAACCTCTGCATATTAAGAGTGAAGGGGAAAAGCCTAAGAATATTAAGATGTAATTTTTTTCATAGTCTGAATCCTTTTTAATGCATGTATTTTAAAAATCATAAATAACTACTTTTTCTAATCAAGCTTTTCCTAAATATTCGCCTTCTTTCATTATTAAAAATCCTAAAATTAAGTGTAGAGTTACTTTTCTGTTCTCTTGCTTCAGTCTATATTGTTAGTTACAACCTTAGATGATATTGTTCACTGTGGGTTTGTTTTGAAAACTGACCAGAAAGCTCTTGAAATAATGATTTTGTATCTTAGCATAAATTTCCACTGAAGGCTTACTTCCCTTACCATCACCAGCCTCTTGTAACAGCTTTACTCAGACGTCCTTTTGGTAAGTTTCTTCATGAAATATTTTCAGCATTAGCTAACCTGCATGGTCTGTAAATGACTTAAAATAACTTTAAAAGGGATGAAGACAAAATTTTGCCATTTCCTAAATAGGGTGTGTTGACTTAGCATTTAGTTATATTATTTTAATATAATTTTTTCAGCAACATTTAATTCTTGTGTAACAATAATACAGATGTAACTTTAAAGAAAATTAAACCACAAGTGAATAACAGAGTGCATAATTTTGCAGGAATAAAAAAAAGTTACTGGCATAGCAAAAATACTAAATACTCTTATCCTACAATATTAGAAACTGTCATTGTGAACATTTTCATATGTATATTACCAGAAATAGCCTTGCTGTTTGTCTCTGAATCTTGAATTTTGCTGATGTTTTAGATTGCAAACCTAATTTTTTTTTTTTAGGTTTCCCTTTTTCATTGGTCAAGAAACCTCTGTGCAATATGGTACAGTTTTTCATGAGCAATAATTTCAGCTCAGTACAAGGCCCTCTGAGAATGTTACTCCACTGATTACATCTTAATATTGAGGCAGCATTTGCACAAGGATACATCAGCCTTGTTTGAATATTCTTTGATGTACTTATATGGCTTTGTTAATGAATTGTTCTAAGAAACACAGTAATAGGTATTGTTAAAAACTGGGGAATTTAAAAATTAATTTTTAAATGCCTTGTGATAACTAAAGCTAGTTGCACAAATTTTAATGGTAGGTTAATATGGCTGATTTCAGTGTTCTGATCTAGTTGGACCGATTTTAAGAGTTTTATTTTCATCCTCCCTCCTCAGGACTGCCAACTACATGCTGGTCTCAACACTTGAAACACATTTCAGATATGCTTAAAGCATTTGTAGAAGATACAAACATTAGGTATGCAGTATTATATTTTCTAACTTTTTGTCCTTTGCATATGTTACTTCATGAAAAATCATGTCATTTGAAGTCTTTGCTGGCTACATTTAATAATTTTCATATTCTCTCTTTGTTTTAAAGAATAGGACTTAATTACTTACTGAACCTGAGCTTTGTAGCACCTATAAACCTGACCAATAAGCCTCTGAGTAAACAAAATCTTGTTCTTTTTATTTCAGCAAATAGATAGCTGTATAACAAAAAGGCTTACCTGCCTACTCTGCAATTTCTCCTGCAAAACTTTTAAACTGATTTTGGATTGAATAACAAGAGAACTCTTCCAACCAGAAAAGTAGCTAGTATTGGAAAGAGCCTGTTGTGAGCTGTACTGTTTATGAAGGAATTTGTATTGGCTTTCTGCAGGCTTGTGCAAACATCCAAACTTCAAACGTCTGTATTTTTTAAATAAAGATATGACTGCTAGACTGCAGTATCGTTGTTTGTGTTATATTACTCTTTGAGCTGGCACCCCATGTTTCTAACCTGTTGCCCTTAGCTTTTTTTGTCCAAATAGTGGCTGTAATGAATGATAGTGTTTATCTACAGGAATTCTGCTTTGGTATAGTAGATGCTCTAGCATTATATGAAAAGCATGAAAAAAGATACATCTATATCTGTTGATGCCCTGTAATTCTTTGTTATCAGGTGTGTGATGAGATCTGATTTGGCTAGAAGTAGGATATGAGTCTGCTTAGATCTGCCCCAAGAGTGAGCTTTCCAAAAAATGGTGAACAGCTTTTAAATTCAAAGAAACTGATTTAATTTTGATTTAAAACTGAAATGTTTAAATAGAAATTTAGAACGCCTAGGGCAGACAGACTTGCAAAGCAAGATACACAACTGTCCCCCTGTCTCTTGGAAGACAGATACTTGCATCTATCTATGCTTGGTTTCAATTAACGCATGGAGGCTTTTATTTTTGTTATTGAGTAGCAGAAAAAAGCTTTTTGCTCTTCTCTCTGTGGCCACGCTGTCTGCTGGCAGCTTCTCACTTTCTGTATGAGCTGCAGTTCAGTGCTGTCTCGCCTGTTTGTCCCTGAAGTCTGTCAAAAATCTTCTGCCCTTGGAGTGTGACCTGTAGCTGACCCTGGCTTCTTAAAGAAACACATAACTCAAACTTAGAACAAGCAAATAAAATAAATATGATCCATCATATGTATTACAATAATAGAAGCATGTCTGTTCTCCTTTTGCTGCCTAGCCCTTTCTTGGCTTATATTGTCTTTTTCCCCTTTTGCTTTGATAGTACACTAGCTTGAATAGTATTGTACTTGCCAGAATATCCTCTCACTTCCTTTAGAACTCATGCAACAATTATGTTTTCTACCAAACGCCTCTCAGTTACAAAGAAAATGATCTGGCCTAAGTTTTTTATATACTACTATCTATGAGGAAACTGTATTTAATTTTCTTTTATGGCTTTATTCCTGATTCTGCCTCCTTTCTATTTAATAAGATTAACAGAGGAGCAAAAAATACTAGTATACAGCATATCCTCTTGCTTCCTATAGTCAATGCTCTCTGTTTATATAACTTGTTTTTCAATGGGTTTATTTTTCACCAAATGTAAATCTTACAGCAAGGTGCTTTCTGTGTACTTCTAAGCAACAGATTGTTTCTGTGCCATTATTTATTCTTATATGTAGTCATCTCAGTGAACAGTAAATGTTATGTGACATTTTAAACCAGAAAACAACTGATGTACATTCTGTGGGGGAAAGTGCCAGAAAAAATAAAGGGATACTTTTGGCAATGACAGTGGAGCTGTTGACATAGGTGCCACTATAGAGCAGGCAGAAACAGCAGTGAGAAGTGGAGGGTACACAACTCCAAATCAGGCTCTGCAATGTACAAGAAGGTTATGGTGAGTTGTAAGGCAGTGGTGCCTAGGCTCTCTAGGCAAGGACTAAATTCTGTTCTGCCAAGTATCTGTTAAAATTAGTTTAATGCTTAAAGTTTAAGGACTTGTATTTACCATTTGAGCTATGAACACTTCCATTCATAAATGCTCTCAGTATTACACTAAGTATAGTTATCTGGTCTCAGTAATTAACTTTTAATTAAATTTCATCTTTGACTGTAAATCATTGGGTTTCAAAGCTAGCCTATCCACTTACATTTTACAGCACTGAATTATGGTCAGAGACAAGGATTATTTTGCTGATGGGAGGGCTGTTGTCCTAGACCACTGTCATATATGTTTGTTTTTGAAAGGTTTTTAATGTTGCCTTTCCAGATTCTAGTAGCTTCAGAGACTTTACCAGTGATGATCCTGTTCCTTTAGCTAAGGAATTTTAGTCTCAGATTTTGTTACACAGCTCTAGTTCTCTGCAGTCTGAGCCATGCTGCTGCCCCTACAAAAGCAGTGGAGTATCAACAATGATGACTTTTACAGCCATCACCTCAGTACTCTGTTTTCTTTCTATGACTCTATGTCATCCTTATGTCTAATGTCAGTGATCATGCTTATCCAGAAATACTGATGTGGTGGATTTGTGTCCTAGGAGTAGGATTTTGAGGCCCTGAGATTCTGTGGCATATAGAAAGTGTCATTTACAGGATCAACAATTTCTGGGACACCTGTAGACATCATCAGTCACCAGTATCCTCCAGACATAGAACACTGCACACACCACACCTTCATGCATAAAGCAGTTTAGTCCAACTAGGACTTTGTCACATTCCCCAGATGATGTGATGGTATCAGACAACTTCATCAACTCCTGAAATTTCAAAGATCTCTTGGAGTTTCCTGGGAAGGGTGGTGCAGGAGCTCTTGGAATCCTCAGGAATAAAACATAAGAAAAACTTCTAATTTTTCAAACTTTTGCCAAACTTGAGAGGAATAATTGTTCCTGGTTCTTAATGTCCTTCCAGCTGTCCTTCTGTCTGTCCTCCTTCCACACTCAGTTTGACTTTTTACTTTGGAGGTGCCTACCATTAGGTTGCATCTCCTCATTACTTCTCTTTTCTTTAGTATTGACTTTAGAAGAGTACTTGTGACAAAGTGATGACCTGCAGTCCATTCTCACCTTTCTTTTTCTTACTACAGTAACCCACTTGTAAATACCTTTAAAATTTCCATTAAAGAGGATCTGAATTTTAAGAGTCAGGAGAGGAATATCCTTAAAAACTTTATATCCATCTAAATGTAAAATTCATCATGAATTACCAAAAAAACATGTGCCTCATGAATCATCAAAGACCATAAAATAACCCAGGAAAGCAATAGTCAGAAATTAGAAGACAGTATAAGGCAACAGTATGTTAGAATACAACACTCAAGATATGATTTAAAGTTTTGAAAATCCATCAGTGGGAGAGTATAAATGACCGGGTGTAATTTTATTACGTATATTTTAATTCATAATATTTTGTCATAGTTTATTAGAAACTGGTGTTATGGACAGTCTGTTCTACTGATTAAGTTAATCTGTTAGTAGCACTGGGTGTGTCTCTTTTGAATGTGAGTGCAGATAACAGAGTAGTACATGGCTGTATACTTAGCAGGTAGGGCATTATCTGTTGAAGAGTAGTTTAAGGATTTTTATTGTCATGCCAGAACCCTTTGTAGTTAACTTGAGACATTTTAAAATGTTACATAACAAGAAATACTTAATTGTATTGTTATTTTGCAGTTCTCTTGCTGACCTTTTTGAAATCTGGTTTTTGGTTGCTTGTTTTGGAGAATGGCTGGATATTGCAGCAGAACAATTACTGAAGGCTGCTGTAGAACCAGATGCTTTGCTGTGGCTGCTGGCATTTTACTACTGTCCTCAGAATGAAAATCAGCAAAGGACTCAAACAATGGTGGGTAATACAGTGATAGTAAACAGCAATAAGCAGTCTGTTTGTATCTTATTGCTATAAAACAAATACTGCACACCAGATAAATGGTCTACAATGGAGAAGGTATTGGCTTTACAAGGTCTCCTGGGAATTTTGTTGCAGTGGCAAAGTTGAAAGAGGATTTTTGTGGATTTTCTTAGTGACATTTAGAAAACATTTTTCCTCTTTTTAAAGTATATTATATAGATTAGCACCTTCTTGGCTTTCTTTTTGATAACTTGGGGCACTTTTAATCAGAAGTAAAACTGGTCTAGGAATGGTATTTTTTAAGTTACTCTGGCAGCATTCAGCATTCCTGTGTTATGGCATCTTCTGGGAAGAAAACACAAGAGAAATCACAACACCAGTTGAAGCACTCTGAATCCTAACCTTGCTCATCTACTGAATCCTAACCTTGCTCATCTATTCTGATTTCTCTTATGTATGTTTACAGATTTTTTGGCATGTATGAGATTGTAGCGAGTATGTTTTATTCCCATATGCTAGATTTCTAACAGAAGGAAGCAGTGTTATGACCTCACACACTATATTGCATGAAGATGTCTGTGTATGCATGCAAATACACAAAAGCCTTTAATTTAGACCTATTATGCAAGTTTGAACTAGCCCAAGCAGTCTGATCTACAAAGCCCAGATTCAGAATCTGGCTGCAGCATCTTTAGTTTTTCTTACTTTGAAAATGGATTCTGTTTGATTTAAAAATGCAGATCAGTACACCATGCTGGTAAAACAACATGCTTTCATTTTATATGTAATGGTTCATGTACAACAGTGTGTTATGCAATGTTTTATTTCCTTCCTTTCCCCTCCCGCCACCCAGATGGCACTACAAATGCAAGCGCACATCCCAATCAGTTTTAAATTTTTTTTCTCTTGAATTTCTTATAGTCTAGGAGTGGTGGTGGGATGTTGGCTGAGCAAAGTTAGGTTGGAGCTACAGTGGGATAAAGAAATCAAGGCTAGTTTTAGAATGCAGTTTTGGGAAAGAAGGCAATACCTAAGCAATAAGCATGAGTGAGTGAAACTGAAGGACTGTTAAGTGCAGACCTATGTATGGAACACTTGTTCTAACTCCAGCACCATAAAATGAAATCACATTGTCCCATATCCAAATCATCTCTGTTTGTGTCCCCTATTTTATCAGTTTGTTATTCTGTCATAATGTATGACAAACTTCAGTGAGAAAAAAGCTTTTTCCACTGACAGCCCATGTAGTTACTCATCTGTTCCCAGAGGTCTAATATTTCAGTTCATTATGGGTTTTTTTCTTTAGTTACTTCAAGTAAGACTTTTTTTTTTTCCCACAGGTCATGCTACTTCAGAAGCATTCCCACAGTTCATGCAAAGCTTCTGCTCTTAGTTGGATATTTGTTTTTCTTTTAATTTGTACTTTGGCAGGTTAGCTCTCAGCTCTTTAAAATGAAGTGGTTTTCTCCTCAACACCCTTCACCAGTTAAGGATTAAGATGGGATGGGAACTTCTGGCTGATGCCAGAATGAAGGCAAAGATGGAGGACTTTGTATTCAGCATATTTTTGTGGGAAAAGGTGTGCACTCATGACTTATGATTCTGTCTTCCTGCTACTTACTTTAGGTAGCAGTTTATGTATCAGCAAGAATGAAAAACATGATTTAAAGAAGAAAAAAATCTACTTTTGCTGTTCACTAGACTTCACTCATGCAGGAATGACTGAATATTCTGCCTCTCAATATTTATTAATTTGGTGGAGTCCTCTCGTACCTCTAGACTCTGAAACACTGGAGGAACAAAACTTGGAGGTTGGTCATAGTAACTTTGTTACTGAGTCTGACAGGGTATGCGAGCTCCTGGAGCAGAGCATACCTACTACCAACCTTCAGTCTCTGGCAAATGGGATGGAGGCACACCAAGAGTAGGATGCACAGAAGGATGAAGAATCTTGAAGAATTCCAGTTACATTTTTTAAGGTTCTGGTATTTGTTGCCTCAGGTGTAATTGTGGATGTGATTCAAGAATAATGGCTTTTTCAGACTATTTTATATGGAATTGTTAATAGGGCAGGGATGAGAAAAGCAAGGTTAGGTAAATGACTGAAACAAATTGTCCTAATGAATACGGTTGAGAAACAGGTGTTCTTTTCCTTTGGGTCTGCAGTGGTATATTTTTCCATTGTTCGTGCACTTACTCATTTGGGTTTTTTTCTACCAGTTTGGTTTATTTTTAACATAGAGAACAGAATTGTTAGGATTTTTTTGCAGCAGTTGCTTATAGTTCTTTTTCTATTGTGTAGGTGCCAAAATCTTCTGTTTTCTACTACCAGTAAAAATTAGTTCTTATTGGCTAACTCAAAAGGTAAAAACATAAGTTGCAAACAACACAGGAAGAAGAAAAAAACTGCATTCTTACCAGAACATTTATCAGCCAAGGTCAGGTTGCATGGGGATTTAATTGATTTGTAGCAGCAATGCTGAAATGAGCCCTTGAGGAACCTCTGTTCTTTTTCCCACAATGCAAAATTTGACCATGTTCTGCTGAGGGACTTTCTCCATTTCCTTTTATTATTAAAAAAGGTCAAATCCTGGCTTGATGCCCTTCCTGCTTAATTTGAGAGACCAAAGAAACTTAAAAAATCCATTCTGTCCACCTCTGTATGTGTGTATGAATCAGTGTAAGAGAAATGTGTACGGCCCTTCCTTCCCTGTTCTTACTGCTGCTTAAATCTGTTTTCATATTTGGGTAGTTTCTGCCAAGAATTCAGTTTTCTATTAGTAAATATATCCAAAGGAAAAATATGATAGATATGACCTTTACTCTTCTCTGATCCTGCATTTGTTGAAATTGTTTCCTACAGGTAGAAGCTCAAGCAGTCTACAATCATCTAATGATGCTCTTCAGCTGTACCGTTCTTTCTGTCAAAGATCTGGAGGCTGCTGTACACAGTATAATGGATATAGAGCAGTGCTGTAACCAGCGTCTTATAATACATCTTCTTATCAACTTTTTGCTCTTTTCTTCTGGTGGACATATGATTGCCCAGGAATTTATTTACCATGTAAGTGTTTCTTCCTTTTTTTTTCAGCTTAAGTAAAATAGAATTTTTTTTTCTATTTTGAATTTAAGTTCCTACCTCTTAATAAAGAAAACACATAACAGAGAATTAAAGAAGATCACGACTACAACTATACCTAACCTGCTACATACCTATTTAAGGTACAGTCAAAATATTGTCTTTCTTGACAAGATCTCACTGAAAAGGTTAGCATCCAAACTATACAACTGCAGAAATACTTGGAGTAGCTTGCAGTTAAGGGATACCTGCAGTTCATTTGCACCTGGCACAGAGAGCATGTGCACACATTTTGCTTTTCCCAGTTATAAATCACTCCCTTTATCATCCAGTTGCTGGAGAGATGATGGAACTGTCTTCTCTCTGTTTGCCAGTATGTAAAACAGCTAGTTACTAAGAGTTAGCATTGCTAAGGCAGAAGCTTGTTGCTTTAGCAAAGCCAGAGGGGAAAATGGTGTGATAATTGAGAGGAAAAAAAGAAGGAAGACCCGAGAGACTACAAGTTAGGGTGTGAAAAGTCTGAAAAAAAGAAAAGTAAAATGTGGGATGCATGCCACAGTATTTTGCTATTGTTGATGACAGCCTTCAGGTAAATTTTGCGCAAACAATAAAATGTGTTTGTGTCTCTCAAGATAAATAGTGCTATCTCAGCATGAAATTAGGAATGTGTTCCTTTCTAAAACCATACTCTTCTAAGAAGTAGAAGCCTCCTGTGCAAGCAGATCTAGGGCCAGTGTGTGGTTTTAGCACTTAAAAAGTTTTTCCTTTAAGCAGCAGTGTGCTTTTCCATCTGTATAGGCTATATGGCATGTGTAAGGAGTGTGATTTTTATGACCCAGGAAACTGGAAACCTGTTTTGGTGATTATTCCTCCTGGCTGACTAAACAGACATAAGATTTTTTCTGTTTAAGAAGGGCTAAGATATTTCTAGCATTTTAGGTGTAAGTTCACAAAAGATCAGTTTCTTTGTAGCGTAAGAGCGTAATGATAAAATTAGGAGGGCTGTATGTACTTTTCACAGTCTGCTGGTTTTAGTTCCATTTTTGAGAAGTGTGGCTGTTGAGCAGCGATGCTGTAATATACGAGTTTGCTACTTTAAACCTCTACAAGAAGACCGAAGGCAATTTCTTGTTTCTTCCTAGAAAACAGCATGACTACTTTCAAAAATCTGAGTATTCCCCAGTGCAGAGTGGTCAAGAACTGTTGTAATCTGGAGTATGCTTGTCTGATTAATTTTGACTATCTGTGTAATCATTAATATGTAGCTAGGCCTTCCATGTGATTTGAAGAGGCCTGAAAGACAACATATGAAAGTCAGAATGATGTGGAACCAAATCGGGATGCATGGCAGTGGTTTTTGTTAGCATGGTAAACTTTGGGATCAACACAGCAGATAATGTGGTGTAAAGTCCCTCCTGATCTGCAAAATTGCAATTTAGGGTCTTCTCACCCAAAACCTTCATGTGCTTTTAGTTGTTTTCTAAGGAGATGACTTCTAAGTGGTTACACTGTGTGTCCATTTGTGGTTTTTTTAAAAAACTTTTTGACCTCTTGATCTGTTTCACTTAAATTTGAGAGAACAGTAGAAATCTCAAAGTTTCTCAGTTCCACAAAGATGTATGGAAAGAGATGCCTTGGGCAGAAGTTGCTTTTTGACCTGAGCATCTGAGGTGTTCAGGAGTGATGGACAGATCTGTGGTTTTGTGGCAAATATTAAAATTATTAATATTTAGCAACATAATTGCATTATTTCCAATCTTCTCTGTTTCCCTTCAGATTACTGAGACAACTGATACAAGCAAGGAAGTTTGCAGCATTCTTATCCGTACTGCATACAGAATTAACCGTATTGGAGAAGAAAATCAAAGTACTATGAAGCTGCTGAATGAACTTCTTCAAAAACTAACATTGAAAGTTTAGATTTTTAATGTTGTCTATCAAGCTAACAAATCAGATCTTTATCTAGACGTCAGACTTTGATTAATGTCTTGTACTGCAAGTTACCAAGGGTAGGAAAACAACTACTTAAGCATTTCCTGCAACTTTGTATTTCCTCATATATATTTGAAGATAATCCTTTGTTTGGAAATGTTAACCTTCTAGAACATAACAGTAAATATTAAAGATGGTTGCAAATTTTGTTCTGAGCAACTTTTTTAACAAGAGACCTCATTAAAATCAGTTCACTCATCTCCTTGTTTATCTGGCTGAGGATCAGTTTTTCTCCCAAATTACACATGGTTCTGTTAGCAAATCATATTCAGTAGCTTGGTTGGTAAGTTGTTCCTAAAATGTTTTGTCATAATTCTGCTTTTATGAAACTAATTATGATCTCAGGTGAGAGTTAGTGATTCGTGGTGAATGTACTTTTTGTTCTCAGGAAATCAACAGTGTTTCCTGAACTCTTCAGTTCTTTTTGAAAATGTTTCCAAAGTGAAACTCCTCTCAGATTTGCTAATTTTTTTTTTTTTTCAGTACTGCAGCTTTCACAGGACAGTGTTCTCTGCAAAGTACTATACCAACAGCTAGTCTCTCTCAACAGATACTGTGGGTAGAAGGTTGCTGTCAGTAGAGCTTATTATCAGTGTTTCATGACTGATGCCATTGTTTATTTGTTTAAGAAATCTTTTTTTTCATTCAGACAAAATGGCAAGCACAACATAGGCATAAGGAAACATCAGTTTGAGGGACAAATTTCCTAGAGAGCATATGGTTACAACTCCTCTCCTTCCTTTTGTGTCCAGAAGCAGTTTGCTTACTTCTTTGTTTAGGTTTTTTGTCTCATGCAAAGAGCATAGACACGGAGCAATGGCCTACTGTTTTACCCTTAGGAAAGTTATTTGTCTCAAGAAGTTTTGTGAGACTTTTTTTAGCTTAACTAGGAAAAAAAGCATGGAGAATAGTAATGACAGAGAATCTTAACTCTGTCTTGGTTTCACTTGGGATAGAGCTAGTTTTTCTTCTTAGTAGACAGAATAGTGCTGTGTTTTGGAATCAGTATGGGATTTGGTATGAGAAAAATGTTGATAAGGCACTGATGTTTTTAGCTGTTGCTGAGAATTCAAGGACTTTTCAACTTCCCATGTCTTGCTAGTACGCAGGTGCGTAAGCTGGAATGGAGCAGAGCCAGAGCAGCAGACTCAAATTGGCCAATGGAATATTCCATATCATACAATGTCATGCTCAGTATATAAATGCAGGTTGGCCGAGAAGCTGTCTCTCTCTTCCAGGATCGTGGTTTTGGCATTTTCTCTCCTTTGGGATCACTAGCTGGGAACAAGCTGGGCAGCAGTTGGCAGGTGGTGAGCAATTGCATTGTGCATGACTTGCTTCTATATTCTATTATTATTATTATAATTATTATTTTAATTTTATTTCAATTATTAAATTTTTTTTATTTCAACCTACGAGTCTCCTTACCCACCCCCCACCCCCC
>NW_020799143.1:12505926-12531365 GCF_003259725.1 Athene cunicularia
TTCCCCCCCCAATTCTCTCCCCCCATCCCTGGAAGCAGAGAAGAGTGAGTGAGTGCCTGTGTGGTGTTTGGCTGATGGCTGAGCTTTAAACCACAAGAGTCTTTTCAGTTATAAGTTTTCATGCATTACCTGGCTTTAATGTCAACACTTGAGCTATGTTCAAAGATGCTACTTGGCATACTATTCTTGCATATAAAATCAGAGGCATGTATCTTAAATTTACACAGCTTTCTGAAGGTAGCACTTGTTTTTGAGCAAGGGAAAAGAAAAACAATGTACTTAAGTGTCTCTTGGCTGTAAGAAGTGGAAAGTTATTTTCTGTAATGCTGTTGACTGATTTCTTACAGTTTTGTTCCCAGTGAATCATACTGGTCCATATTACAGAAGTTACATGTCCTGTTGGTCACTTTGTTAATGTTTGTAGTATCTGATTCCAACATATGAAGAAATAGTAAATACATAATGTATGTCTGTGAAGAAAGAAGGGTTTTTCTCTTTTTGGATTCAAAATATTTCTGAATGAAAAATCAGAAAGAGATGTTGCAATTTTTCAGTTGTTGGTAGCCACACATTTCTGAAAGACATTTCAAGCAACCCAGTTTTCTATTCTCTCAGTATCATTCTGAAAAGCATGGGATTAAACTAAATTATTTGTTGATCACAAACTGAGGCATTTGTCTAGTGGGAACATATGTGGAGTGCTCTATGTAGAATGATAAATAATCTTAAATTTGTCTCCAAAGGGAGAATGATTTTTTTTTTTTTTGCTTTAATTTATAATGCAGTTGTTGATTGTGAGATTCAGTGGCTGTCCTTAAATTCTCCCCATATTACAACTATATGTAATTTAACTACTTTAAAAAAAAAAAAAATTGACCAAGGTTGCAATATATAATTCTTGCAGATTTCTTAGGTGAATTATATGGTTATTGTATTTATATCTCCAGTTGCTGGAGATGAATGTTATCAACCTTTCAACCTTACACAGTGCAGCCTTTTTTTTTTTTTTCCCACCAACAAAGTGCATAAAATTTTTTCTAACTTTCTTAAACTCGATATCCTGTTAAATACTGGTAAGTCAGTTCAAGCAGGAAGGAAGTGTGCAGTGAAGGCAGAAAGAACAAAAATAAGTAATGAATTGGTACATTCTTTTTCCCGTGTTTGGCTTCTACTAAGAAGTACTGCATGATTTAAATATTACAAGGAGAGTTCGCTTGTTTCAGGAGGCTTTAAGGAAGAGACTTAATTAATGTTATCTGTAACTTTTAAAAGATACATCTGTACTGGTGTTCTTTTTGCTTTATTTAGCACAGTAGCTAAAATCTTTGTATTTCTTCTTCCTTGCTCTTTCACAGTGCTTGAATTATGATCTAATTTAGATATAAACCATGATTTTGTGGCACACTGAAGCTACTTTTGTTAGTTTGCCAGTGGAAGGGCAACAGTGTGATTTGGTAGATATGAGTAATGGAAGATTTCTCATGTGGTGACTACTGCATTATCCAGCTAACATGCATCTTCTCTGTAATCACTGCTTTCCGGAAAAGTTCTTTGGAGCCTTTAGGCCTGTAATTTCATGCAGAACCAGCTGATGAGTCCTGAAATCAGGCTTGAAGAAGCTTGTTCCCTCCCCTGCAGTCTCCATGTCAGCACACACGCTAATCCTGAATATAGATAGTTTTTCAAAATTTTTCTGCTTCAAGGAGTTGTTTTGACTGAGAATGCAAACAGTAAATTTGACTTATTTGTTGATAATGCTTCCTTCCTCTAAATTACAGCTTTTTTAAAATTCTGCAGACTTTCCAGCATGGGGCTGGGTGGTTTCTATCAATTTTCTTCAGAAAAAAAACACTTCTGTAGCTTTCATTCAATCAAGATCTTAGTACAGTGCAAATACAAAGCAGAATACATTTTATTTTGTGAGTTCTGGTAGGAACTGGTATGTTACCAGGTATTGCAATTTAGCTGACTAGTAGTAACATGTTCATCTGTTACTTACGGGATTTGTGATTAAGTTTCCATACCCACAGCATTGTAAGTACAAAGAGGTGATAATAGAAAATCAGTCTGAAAATGCAAGTGAGTTAATATTAGTTTTGTAAGTTAGAATTCATGCCATGGTGGTATATCATTGAATTGGTGTTGGTTTGGGGGGGATACAATCCCCCAAAATTCTGAAGTATTATACAAGTTTAGGATGAAAAGTCTAGCAAATATGACTTGTAGTTATTAAACAAACACTACTAAAACAGATTTACTCCATTTTTTTTGCTTTATTATCCAATGACAGAATAAAATGCTCATGTTCTTTGTGAGTGAATAATGTGGTGCTAATTAAAATCTTGTTTTTCTTGTGATATAAGAAGGGTGTAAGGAAGGTGACAAATTCTGACCCTGGAATATTATGGTCTTCCACCAGAGGACCCAGCATGTTTCTGAGTCCATGTTTTTATTCTTTTCAGAGATTCTGCAGTGGCTTTGTTATGCAATCAGCTGGGCAATACCAGAAGTGAAACCACATAGCTGAATTAGCTAGTACTAGCACTTAATTCATAGCAGTATCTACATGTGGGCCTGTTTAAGTCCACCTACCTCTCTGGCAAGTTGTTCCTACTTGTGATACAATTTTTCCTTAAATGCTTGCCTGGATTTAAAAGATATGCTTGTGGTAGCCATTTCATTTGCTGCCTTAGCAAAGAGTAGCTTATTCTAGGAATTTGCTGTTAGGTGGTCTGTTCACTAGTGAATGCCAGAGAAGATTTTCCCTTGCTTGCATTGGCCATCTTCCTTTAACCAGCTGTCTGGCTCCTGGGAAGGAATAAACCTCATGAGCCTCTTCTGATAGCTTAAGTGTGCTCACAGTGACTGAGTCCTTTTAGTGGCCAGGAACCAGCTAAGGATAAGCACTGGATTGCCATCAGCCACTGAAAAATTTGAAATGTCAGCTGGCTGTAGCTGAGTTGTAGCAATATACTTAACAGGCATTGATTGTCCCTTAGTTTGCATACTCTTGCATGTGTGTGAAGGGAGAGAGTGAGAAGGAAGAAAAAACCAAACACGCTAAAACTCAGTTGAAGAAATTTAGCTGTGATTTTTATATTCAATTTAATTGGAGTACTGATAGGATTAGGAAATAACAATTCCATAAAAGACAATCAACCTGAACATCAACAAGTAGCAGAAAAAATTCCAGCAATACTTTGTCTTTAATAGGTCTATACATTTAACTAACTTCCCATCTCTTAACAAATCTTGCTACTTTAAATGCATGTTTCATAACTCTTCTGTATTATGTTAGATGATAGACTCATTTAATAAAAAAGCAGTCCCTCAGTAACAATGACCCTCTCTGCTATTCTGTATAAAAATGTTAGGCCCATGAACTTTTGCAGATGCATACTGTCATCTTAAAAAGATCACATTTTTATATACTCTTGGCCATAATGAAGAGTTCCTCTTACTTACTGACTTTCTGAATTACACTGTCCTTGAGATTTCCCATGCGTATGTGCCAAATCAGCCTGTATATACAGTTTAGTCACTTGACGTTTTGAATTTTTTTCTTAGCTTGTGGGTTTACTCTTAGTTTGGGAGGCTCCCAAAACAGGTGCATGCAATGTTATGTGCATGCTACTGTTAAACATTCCCTTAATATTTCACATATGAGAAAGCAGCTTTTCTTTGTTCTAATGATGCTGTAATTTCTACTGCATATAAGTTGTCTAAAGGTAGAACTTCCATTTATTATTCGAAACTAATTTCTAATGGTAGGGGAAAATATTAATTTCCCATCCGTATTATCATTCCCTGTAGAGACTACCAGTAAGTGTTTAAGCGCTTTTAATCTCATGATTGTGCTGCACTTCTGTATCAGCTTGAGATGTCTGCAAATAGAGAGAGAAAAGCCAGTATTAAATTCCACTGAAGAGGAGACAAGCTCTGAAATCTGCTACAGAATTAATTCTTAAGATGGAAATTAATGGTATGTGTGTCTGTGAATTCCGGCATTTTCTGTGAGTTTCTAGTAGGCAGGATCATTACCATCTTTTCTGGAGACATGACAAAAATAGACGTTTCCTTAGACCACTAAATTTCTTCTTCATATGCATTGCAAAAACAACTATTATGGTTCAGTTTCTTTTTCTTGTGGGTTTGCTTCTTTGCTAAAACATTATCAGTTCTGAGCAATACACTGTATAGCATACTTCTAGGGCCAGACGGAATTGCTGTAGTTGCTTGCCCTGGCCTGCTTGACCTAGGCCATGAAAGGATACTGAGCAAATGTCAAGCCTAAACCTTGCAATTAAGCTATAACATCCCCTTTGGAAAAACAATTCTGTTGGGATTGAAAGGTTTCATATGATAGCTGTTGACTTTTTCATCATAGCTTTTCTGATCATTTTTTCAATAGTTCTGCTTCTGCTTGCTGTTTTGGCAGAGCAAGCTCTCAGATGCAGTTACTCTTTGGGCAGAAGCATTGCCTTTTCTTTCTCTTCCCCCTCTCTACCTTTCTAGCCAGGAACCAAGATGAATGTAGGTATGATCCATAATGGGTTTCTAGGAGAAAGTGAGTCAAGCAACCAAAACCAACTGGGTTTTGCTAGGCTGAGTTAGGTAAAGGTGCAAGCCATCCAGTGTACCTGTCCGGGAAGATGAAGACACGTGTCAGCCCCTGTATGTCCCTATGTGTGTGATGCCAGCTCTGCTTCCAGGCACTACCCTAGCACAAATTTTAGTATGTTGCTATTTTTAGTAAGATTCACTTAATTCTGATGATCTGTTCTGCCTTTCCAGCAGCTGAGCTGGAGACAGTATTTCTTCTTTTACCTCTTTGGTGTGGGTAGCCAGGCTGTACAAATGGTAGATCCAGTCACTTTATTTTTTTAATTTTATTTTTAAGATTACCTCAAAGTTATGCAAACGTCATAGAATGAAGTTGAAGAACTTGCATATAAGATCACATGTGAGCTGAATATCTGTTTTTTCTACTGAGATCCTTCACATACATACTTCTGTCTAACCACACAGCAGTTTCTTAAGTCAGCTGTTCCCTGCCCTGATTTCTTCAGACTTGGCAAACTTAACTGTCATAGAATATTGAAAGAGGAAGAGAGTTTGGTATTATACCCATGCTGTCTCGCCACTGTTTCAAAAATAAAGCATTTGAACAGCCCAGTAACTGTATGCCACTTCAACAGTAACTCTACTTTGAGACAGTTATTCAAATGTATTGCAGAGTCTGGCAATCCATATGTATTTAATAAAAATATGAAAATGATTGCCACATGACATCCTGTTGTGGTGCCACTTCGATAATTTGTCTATCAATTCAGTTTTCTTTTGTGAGTCTGAAAGCTCAGCTTTGACCTTTCAGACATTCACGGAGTAATAAGCTCTGCCTTCCTGACTGCACTGGGAGCAGTGGGTCCTCACCACCTCTAAAACAGTCTTTACTAGGTGTGTTTCAACCCCAGGCTTTACTAGCTGTGTTTAAAGACAGAGAGGGGAATAATTTTTGGTGATTTTGTTTCTTCTTGTAAACTTGTGGGTTTTGTGCTGGATGCTCAATGCTAAAAATATACCAACTATTAGCACTGACCTTCATTCTGTGGTGTAGAGCAATTGCTTTTCTCAGCATCGCATCTATTCTACAGCTGATGCTGACACTACTAGATGTTGGTAAAAGAGAATCAGCTAGCTTAAGATGTAAGTAAGACTTTGGTTTTACTGTTTTCTTAGTATGACTGCTTCCTAATTCCCACTCTTCCCTTCCAGCTATCATGTGGGAAACCCATGCACTCCTGTGATTTGACTAAAGAAAGGAGAGGCAAGTGCTAAGGTAGAAGGTGAGTCTAGAAACCATAAAGTATCAGTAGATGGGCTTACTTCTTCTTGCATAAAATGTACACCCTTGTGAGTGATTATTCATCTGACTCTTCATCTCTGTTAAGAAAGTTCAGCATTTATGTCATGTAGTTGCATTTTTTTTTTATATTCAAGCAAACAGGGACAATTTTTTGCCTCAACTAAAATTGGGAGCTAACTAAAAATCCTTCTTGTGGTCAAAAGGAACAGGACATGATAATGAGCTTAGGGCATGAAGGGCCGTTTCAGCAAAAGCAGTGCTAATGACAACATCTTAACAGTAGTATTGCAGAATAATATTGCTGTATTACTGACGGGAACAAGAGAGAGTTCAAGATGAATGATGATGCCGTGGCTGTAGGGAAGGGGTGTGTGAAAGGCAGAATGAGGGAGGAAGGGTCTTACATTTTACATTAGGGAACAAGAAAAAGGACTAGCATTTTTCAGATGTAAAATTGAGTAAATTGGAATGAAATTTTAATTGATTACACTTGGCAATTAAATGGGTGTTTCAGGCACACCAAGAGGCATCTGGACAGGCTGTATCTATGAGCTGAGGCCAACTGTATGAGGTTCAACAAGCTTGTGCTGGGTGTTGTCACTTGGGCCACAACAACCCCCAGCAGCGCTACAGGCTTGGGGAGCTGCCAGTCAGAGAGGGACCTGGGGGGTTTGATTGACAGCTGGCTGAACAGGAGCCAGCAGTGTGCCCAGGAGGACAAGAAGGCCAATGGCATCCTGGCTTGTGTCAGCAATAGCGTGGCCAGCAGGGACAGGGAAGGGATATGACCCCTGTACTCGGCACTGGGGAGGCCGCCCCTCGATTCCTGTGTTCAGTTTTGGGCCCCTCACTACAAGAGAGACATTGAGGTGTTGGAGCATGTCCAAAGAGCAACAAAACTGGTGAAGGGTCTTGAGCACAAGTGTTATGCAGAGTGGCTGAGGGAACTGGGGTGGTTTAGCCTGAAGAAAAGGCTGAGGGGAGATCTCATTGCTGTTGGTCCCAGGTAACAAGCAATAGGACAAAAGGAAATGGCCTCAAGCTGCACCAGGGGAGGTTTAGATTGGGTATTAGGAAATACTTCTTCACTGAAAGGGTTGTAAAACATTGCAACAGGCTGCCCAGGGAAGTGGTTGAGTCATCATCCCTGGAGGTATTTAAAAGATGTGTAGTTGTGGCACTTAAGGACATGGTTTAGTGGTGGACTTGGCAGTGTTAGGTTAACAGTTGGACTTGATGATCTTAAAGGTCTTTTCCAACCTAAATGATTCTATGATTCTGAGAGACAGATGCTGAATGGAGCAAGAAGGCTGCTGACACACTGTAATTTTTAGTTTAGTTTTGTGGTTTTAAGTGCTGACTATAAGGGGGTACAGTTGTAAAGCAGATAGCTATTACTACCAAATATAAAAGCAATGGAAGAACAAAGTTAGATGATACTATGATATAGCAATGTAAGGTTAACATGAGGTTAAAAAAACCCCGCACACTTGTTTTTGTATAGTAGATGATGGCCACTGTCCTTTCAGAATTAAAGATGAAGTGGTGCCAAGCACCAGCTTCTCAAACTAGCCTGTTTAGATCTAGCAACATCTAGTTAAGATGGCTGGGTATGATGCTAGTGCCAAAACAGACATCATTGGCTCATGAATAAAATGTCCCAGAAGAGAGTCCCACTGCTCCGAGCAAGCCCAGAGGAAAAGCCTGGAAGTAATCAGAGAAACAGCATTTTTCAGAGATGAGTGAAGTGAGCTACATTAACCAAGGGTTACAATGATGTCCAGCTGCTCAGACATGTGAGAGAGGACAGCAGAGTGGTCATCTCTACAAGGGGGGTAATAAGCAAAATCAGGCTTTTGCATGGTAGTACTGTGGGCATTACCGCTGGGGTACTGTGCTAATACAAAGCGATGCTCAGCTGAAAATTAAGTTCCCTTTTGTGATGCGTACATTATCATGAAAAAGCAAATCTTTACCCAACTGCAATTTCTGCATGCCTTTAAATAACAGTTATAACAAATGCCCATTCTTCTGGCAGTGATGAGCAGCATGAATCAAGCCTTGAATTTTGTGCAGAACATATGCACGCAGTTTTACTCAGAGTAAATGGACAAATGCAGTTTATCTCCTAAGAACTGTGCAAATGTCTCATTTTCTTTATTCACTGGCGTACTTCATGGCATAAAATGTCACCCCGACAGCAAGGTAAATTTTTGAAATAACTTTTGCAATATGTTGTGCCCACAGAAACAAGGGAACATATCTATGTTAGTGTATACGTTCACTTCAGTATTTGTATTTATACCTAAATGCAGTATACCTATGGTGAAATTCTAGATGAGTCATGCTTCTCTTTTTGGTTGCTTCCTTGTCCTTTCCTGTAATTTTTTTTTTTTTGGACTACTAGTCTGGGCATCAAAGATTGGGGCCAAGAACAGAAATGCCCTTACATGTTTGTTAAAATCTTTGCCCATTATAGAAGCTATTAAACCAGACTCAAGAATACCAGGAATTGTAGCATCAAGATAGATATTTTACAGTTTTAAAAGATCACAAAATGTATTGATTTATTTTTAGATATTAAGAATTAGTGTCCTGGAACAAGGTTTGCAGTGAATTAGACTAAGGTTTTTGTGCTCAGTATGTGGGTTTATGTCAAATGGTAGTCTTGCTATATAAGTACCTTATTATTAGAATATATTGTACATATTATGAGAGTATGCTTTGGTCCAAAGAAAATACCATTAAGTTGCGGATGTAAAATTTGACTGTTCTTAGGTAATTCATATACAACTACTCCTGACTCTTAAATTATGAGTATGGAAAGACAAACCTGTGAAGGCATGGAAATGTCTCCCTGTTTGAGCACAAAAGCTGAGACAGCAGTGCCATACAGCACAACAATCTGTAACACGCAACTCACTGCATTTGTGCACCAGCATTGCAGCATGTGCAGGACCCACCACTGCCTGCCACCACCTGCCTGTGGCATAGGGGGGCCTGGGAGTGACCCAGTCCTGAAAGGTGTGGGGTTTCCAGATATTTCCAGTCCAGTTTCTGCATGGGAAGAATCAACCGGAAAGTATGGTATGTAAAAGTATGAAAGTATGCCTTTGGCACATAATGGCACACTAACTTAGCTGCTTGTCCATTTTTACAAAGGTGTAATGGTCTCCTCCTGCATCCTTATGTATGCAGAGGAGCCTACATCTGCAAACTCTTAACAGAACAGCTAAAATTTTCTGTAATAAAAATATTAGTTCTCAAGAGTTTCATCAGCTGTGGAGATAAATGCTAGCTGCAGTGTTCTGCATGATACATTATCATGGCCTAGCTCTAGAGAACTTCTGTTTTGTTTTTGTAATATCTTTTTTCACAGTGCTTTTTATGTGTATAGGGTCCTTATGACTTGAGTCCTACTTGTTTCCTCAAGCTGCCTGCCTGCTCAGACTGCATTTCTGGCTAGACCTGTTGTTTCCAGGCTAGACCTTTTTCCTTCCCTCTTAGGTGTGAGGAATGGGCAATAAGGTACAGCTAATTCCCTCCTAAAGGAGAAAGCACAGAGCCAGCAGCAACTGCAAACACCTCCCAGCAAAGCTGAAGACAGAAGACAAAGCGGAGGAACAGCTGTCAACAAAATAGTATGTTTTACTCTGTGTTTGTAGCAGCAAGGGTATGACTAAGAATGCATCTCCTCTGAGGGGGCAAGGGACTTGCCTAGATCACCCTCCCATTATGGTCTGCCTTTACTCTGAAGAAGTGACCCAGTAAGTGGCATAGGAAAATAGATGTTGGTCCTTGCTGAACCATACGGATACAGTTTTAGCTGAATCTGAGATTAATTTTAAAGTTACATCCAGGAAAGAATCAGTGAGATCCTAGCCAGGTGCTGGCCTAATAAAGTAAGTGGGAGACAATCCACCCTTCTGCATTAGGCTTTCTAATGCTATCCAAAGTAAAATTTACCACTCTGGAAAGGACTGAACTAGGAATGGGTGAAAGAAAACAAGCAAAATGCTTTATTCAGAGGGGGCTGACTACGAAACAGAAGTAGAATGAAACCTAAGTGGGGCAAGGACACATCTATGTGAAGACCTGTACTTATCACAGCCACATACATTGATATGTATGTTAGCCTTGAAGTCTTAGCTTTCACCTTGAAACAGAGATTTAATGTCATAGCATTTCTGCCACTTTCCCCAAATACCTGACTATACTTAAGAACAAACAACTTAAGAAATGGGCAGCTTCACTTTTTTTTTACGTGTTGATAATCAAGTCTGGGTAGAGGTATCATTTGATAAAACATCACTTCCAGTAATGATTTTAATTACAGTAAGTTTGGAAAAGGATTTTTTTGTTGTTTGCTTTTATTTATTATAATTAGAATCTACAACTTCCTCCTCTCACAAAATTAATATGGAAACACCCACCTTGGAAGAATCTTGAGTAAAATGAACAGCAACATTATTTTTTCCTGCTGAGCTTTCAATAGGGCCTATTAAAATCTGAAATAATTAAATGATACTTTGTATGGTTCACTCCCAGAACTTTTTACATGATTCAGAAGGATTTTAAAGTAATGGTAATGCTTATCATGTTAATGAAGCTACCCTACAATACATACAGGAGTCTCCTGTTCTCTCTTACTTCTGTTAAGTTACGGTGACCTTTAGCTTCCTTCTTAATCTGGAGCCTCACTCTATTTAGCAATGCTTGCAGTCACAACACAAGGCCATACAAATCCAAATACAGGGCAAGGGCTGCCACCTCTGCTATTTTTTTAGGCCGTTTGGTGTTGGTGGGTTTTTTCTGTTCATTTTCTCAGTTACTACAATGCATGATAGGTCACAGAGTTGCTGTCAGGAAAATCCATGTTCATGCTCACGTTAGTACTGCTGAGACAGACTGGAACAGCTGTAGCAAGCAAAATAAACTACTGCTGTGCTCAATATTTTTTAAAATGAAAGAAAAGTAAATTGTTTTTAAAGAACAAAAATTTGGTGATATCTGCAAATGTGTGGAATGGCTTACCTGCCATGTAGTTTTAACAGTACTGGCTCTGAACAGGCTTACAACACATTTAATTTCTGGGCGTCTTGAGCAAACGCCTTATCCAGGTCTGACTTCTTTCCCTCACACAATGAAAAAGGCGAAAAGCAAGCTGGTTTCCTTTGCTGGCCTTTGCAGAAAACCCCGTGAAATGAACCTTAACTGTTTTATGCACAGGACCTCTTAACAAGTACACCTGTTAGTGTAACTACATTAGAAATCACTGTGGTATCTCAGTGCATTCTTGGACAATTTCCTAATGCTTACTGCATTTAGAAGAAGTTGCTGTGTCCCATAATTTGGGTATTGACACTGTGTGCCTGAAAGGGGGTAGAGCAGAAAATGTAGTGAGGTAAAGAGGAACTGTACTCTTTGGACTGAAGTCACTGCTGAGGCAGGCTCTTACTTTAGGATCTGAGCACAAGAACTTTAGAAAAAATAATTACCATGTTTAATTTTTCTTGGTAATATTCATTAACTAATAACTTTCAGTTGCTTCTTTCCTACTGAAAAAGCAGGAATGAGGTCATTCTTTTTGCTAAGTTTGTAAATTAACATTGAACCACTATGCACTGGAAAGACTACACATACTTGAAAAAAGTATTTATTTTTGCAAGAGTATTTGATGTAAAACAATAGTGTACAAAGTAAATATGTTCACAGATTTTTGTGCTTTAAATTCTTACTCTCTAAAAGGAACAATTAAGATGTTGTCTGATCAGTGGAGGAATTCATATTCCTAGGAAAGAAGAACTACACTTGACATGTCACTGTGCAAAAGGAGCAGCAGGAGGTATGGAAGACATTTTTAGAAAGTGGAAGGTCTGATGGTTCTGGTAAAAGTTAAACTAAACAAGAAAGAGAGAGAATGCTGATCTTGGTTTTTCCTTAAATCCCATCCTATCACCAGGATGACTGGTCACTTTTCACAGATTATTTCAATTTCCGATTAACTTCCCAGCCCCAATTTCATATTGGCTTTTTAATTTTTAATTTATTTTTTTAAGTTACAAACAAAATTTTAAGTACAGAGCAGTTTCATTGAATTTCAGAGATTACTAATGCTGGCCAGATTACTGGAGTGCATGAAATAGCTCAAATCAAGAGTCCTTGGCATCTGCAAACTGGGATGGTTATATCACCAAAGAGCAAAGATAAACCCCCAATCTCTTGTATTAAAAAACTACCTAAAGCCACAGTAACATACGTGTGTGTGTGTGTGTCTGTAGTTTGTTTTGTGCACGTGTGGTCTTGGTTACAGTGAGCCTCTGGAAGACATAAATATTGAGAGGTAAATGTTCTGTCAGCTGATTGTTTTAGCAGTCACATAATCCTTTGATGTCTTGGGTCAGTGAAATCCTAGTACCATCGGGGTTTAGTAGAAGATACATTAAAAGGGTTTCTCTGTGATCTTTCCTGCAATGGAAACAGCAGTAAAAGTTATTATTCTGTCATGGTAAAGGAGTATCTGTGCATTCTTGACTGTCCCATCTTTCCAAATGGAGTGATTTTTTAGGTTACCAATAGAGCGTAACTGTGATTACAGAGTTAACGATTTCTTGATTTCTAGAGCTACCACAACAAGGTCTGGAGAAGATGGGGAAGATCCACAGTGCAAGCACATTCTCTGGGTTATTAGCAAGTTACTCTGAAAATACTGCTGGAAGTCTGTTACCAGAGCAACACTGTGTGATGTGCTACATACCTACATAGCTTCCCATCTTAAACCAACAGTTCTCTAAACAGCTTTTCCACCTTAGGCCATTTAATGTTCAACATCAGGACGTCATAATATATACTAATTCATTTTTTGAGAGAAAACAGTAACAATATTTCTCAAAGGCTCTTAGAAAAGCAACACCTTTTTTTGCGCTAGGGCTCGACTCCTGTTCCTGCTGAACTGAGCCAGTGTGTAAAATGATAACTGATATCAGCTCAGTAGGCACTGGAGGACGGGTCCATTAACAGCCTGGAACAACAGCAGCAGCTCCAGTCGGGAACGACCATTTCCTGCAAATGATACACAGTGCTGAGCTACAACTGCAGAAAGATCATGACAGCATCCATTAAAGAGAAAGACTATGAAACAAAGCTTTATAGACAATTCTGGTTTAAAGTAATTTATTTCCTCTGAACGTCAGAAGAGCATGGTAACCAAATTACCATAGGCGATGCCTTACATTTGTAGTCAGACTGAGAATTTAAGGAGTGCTGTTTATTCTCAATTAAAACCAAGAGTCTTTGGTCCTCCCCAAGTCACCTCTGCCTCTCAGCCTCGGTATACTGCATCTCATATTCATGGATTCATTGTAAATCTGTCCATTCCGCAGCAAGGTAACTCGGCCAGCAAATGCTTTCTGCCCTGCACAGGCTGACATAAGGAAAGTCTCCTCTCCCCTTCTCTTCAGATGCAGAACTTAGCCACTGTGAACAAAGAGGGAAACAATCACTGTTCACAAATCAGCTAAGCTCTGCACCTCACCAGAGAGGTCTCCATCTCGGTATAGCTAATTATCAGATGAAGTTCTTCTGTGATGCGTCTGCTGCCTTCCTCTTTTTAATGCTTTAATGGACGGAGAAGACTCCACGCTGTACACAGATTGGATAGTTATGGTGAGTTTCATTACTAGCAGCTGTGGTCATGGCTGCGTGGTAATCCCTGGCAATGTGATTTTAATCTTAAATCACAAATCATCATGCCAGGAACCCAAACAGCCACAACATTAAAAAAAACAAACCTGTGTAGTCACACAAAGTGTTGTTCTCATAACAGTGTCTTTAGATTTTATAACTCACTGTGCACTCCTAGTCTGTCTGAAACATCAAAGAAGCAATTCTAGACTATCACTAACACATACATAGCATGTAATTTTTCTGTGCTAGATACTTATCACCAGAAGCTTGTAAAAATTCTGATTTTTATTTATCTGAAGGAACTATAGGAAGACAGTTCCTAGTACAGTACTACCAAAACAAACTGCATCTTCATGTTTCTGGCCTTCAGACACCTGAAGGCATCTACCAGATTAAAAATTGTTGAAAGGAAATCATATTCCTGTGGTCCTTGGTTAACTGGGAGCACACAAGCAAGTCTCTTAGCCCTATGTGTTTTAGAAGATGACCCTCCTACCCCATAACTGATATCCTAGCACTCTACAGTCTGATCCACCTTTTCCAAAATTTTCTTGGGAGGCACAGTTCTTCTCTATAAAGAAGAACAAGATGGCTGTTCATAAACAAACTTGCTTTCATGGTATCTATCATCTGCTGTATTTCAAATAAAGTAAACACCACAAAGTCAGATGGAACTGAATCAAGTACTGCTACATGTACAGGCTTGAACAGGAGAAAAATGATGATTTCTGCATGGTACCAATTAGAAAATGATGATTTTGCTAAATTAGATGCCTGAATTTTGATACCACAAATCAACTGTAAAGTTATGTGAACAACCAAGGCAGTCATTCTGTCAGACAAGTTATATCATTAAGCAAAAATCTGAGGTACACTGTACTGGAAGAGAACTTCATACCAATAGTAATTGGCTATGTTTTAAATGTACATGTACAAACACTGAAAGGTTACCTCCAGCTACCCAAATAGACTGAAAAATGGAGACTATTTTTGCAAATTGCCAGGTTTTAGCCTGCAGCAGTCTTTATTTCATTAATATTTTTTGCAATTCTGCTTTTTTTCTGGTGATTCCTCCCCATTAACTTGAGAAACAAGCTAGATTATTTATGATATTAAGCACCTTCTTCATGTTAAGACTACTCTTAGTACTTCATAATCAGTCTTCAAAGGTCCCACTACACTTAACACAAAAACATTTAAATAATCAGCTTGTTCTCACATGATTCAGATTTGCTTCCAAGTGCAGAGTTTGGTACTACCACTGTGGGCTCAGATTCTTTTCAAAGACTGTGCTGCCTATCAAGTCAACATGAAGCTTTGTTAAACAGAAATGCTCCTCGCACAACTGCAGTTTCTGTAAGCGCAGTTAAGAATTCAGAGTGGGAAACAGCTGCCGGTGGAGCCTTCTCTGGCCACTTGGACTTAAGAGTTGCCTCGTGTACAGTCCATTATAAAGTACAACAAAGCCATACTTCCTACTCTCCAACTAGTGCCTACACATATCTAATTCACTGCTCCAGCAGCTGGACTTTAACAAGATTTACTTCTTGAGCTAAGCAGGCACAAGCTTAGTGGTATGCCAAAGTTTAATACACCTAATGAGCTCTGCATATTCTTTTGTATGAGGCAAAATCAGGGTGTTTAATTTAAAAAGAAAAATCACCTCTTCAGAATAACATCTCTGCCACCACTTTGGCTGAGGACACATCCATATGGTCTCGTGCTGTAGCAAAGCATTTATGTGCAAGTTCTTGTTGTTTTGCATCTTCATTCACCATTAATTCACCATAGAGGTACACACCCATTGCCTGAAAGAGAACGCAACACACAGCCATCCTATCACCAGTAATGACTAGTTAACTGGTTTTCATTCCATTGACGTCCTAGTACTCATTTAATTAAAACAAAAACAAAACAGAGATTCCCAAATAGACAAAATACCACACACTCTATCACCCTACCCTTTCCCCAACAGAGTAGTCTTCTCTGGATCTCTTTAGTCAAAGAATGGATGGTTGTATGTTGTATTGAGTGTGTAAGAACAGAAATTAATGAGGTGTGTGTTATGTCGTGACAAGAAAATGCTTCTCATTCAATTTTTCTTTTCACAACCTGAAATATTTCCAAATGCCCCCTAAGAAAACAGCTTCCTTTATCGGAATACATATTTTCCTTCCACTTGGGACGTTTACACACACAGGGAAATAGAAAGGACATCAACCAAAACAGTCCACTCTAATATTCCTGTTTGGCGATTCTGTAACTGGGCATCAACTGAAGGCATCCAGATCTGTGTTTCAGACTCCTCTTTACATCTGAGATATGAACACGCACCAGTTTTGGTTTTCTCAGAAGGCAGGCTTTTCCTAACTACTCAGTCTGGACACAGCAGCTATCAAGAAAGGTAATGGGGCACCTGGGGGTGAGATTTAACAGCAGGTAGCAAAGCACTGGCTACCTTAACAGGAAGCATATTGGGGACTGTCATTTTTTTCTGATTATAACAATTTTTCACCTAACTACAGGAATTCAATAAGCATTAAACTGCACTTACCAAAATAGGATTATACCCATGACAAAATATTAGCAGCTTAGCACACTGACTTTTACAGTTGTACTTAACATTTGGGCAGTTGCAGGAGAGGAAAAATTTGGATAGCTTTGAAAAAACACCATTTTTAATACTATTCCTCACAATTTCTGGCATTGGCTGGTAAGTCTTAAAGCAAATTAGCTTCAGCAAGAAGGGGAATTTAACAAAGACTGAAATTAAAGGAAAAAGCTCCAGAGTGGCAGACACCTTGCCAGACTCCTTGCCAATTCTCTAAGCATGCTCTCTGCCATCCAGAGACCCAAGAACTCGCATTTCTAGGGTTTGCAGCTGTACCAGGAATGCACACAGCATTAGAGTTGGGCTCCAGTTGCTTTCACAGAGAATTTTAAAATGTTGGAATTTTGTTACAAATAGGAATTACCCTCTACGCAGTATTAATAATTTTCCCCCAAGCCTAAACATTAACATGCAGTAAACACACTGGGTTTTTGTAGACCTGAAACGGCTTTAGTCACATTTGCATTTTTCACAGACTAAAAAAGCCAAGTCTTTCATGATCAGCGAGGACACGCAACTGCTCTGTGTTGTAATCACTCTAGAAGGTGGTTGTGTCATAAACTGTATGCACTGCTGGAGTAAATGAAATGAAAGATATTGAAGATTACATTAAAAAATGTTGTAAAAATTATTCCCCTGCATAGGATTAAAATACACACAATATATATAACTCCTTATTTTAATAAATAATGTTGTTTATGGTTGGTTGGTTGGTTGGTTTTTAATAAAGACTTTGCCAGTAAGTCTGAGGCCTGTTTATTGGCTGAGATATGAATAGGAGGTGTAATTCAGAGCTGGAAGAACTAACACGAGAGACTGCAATAATTTTATTGTGCTGTTTTGACAAAATGTATTTGCCTGAGAGCAGAAAAACCTTATTGGCTGTAAATGTCTCTGTTCATTGTCAACATAAAAGGCAAAGACATTAATATCTGGCCTAGACTTTGACATATCTCGCAACATTTTCTATTTTTGCCTACATTTTAAATATGTAAGTCATCCTATGCAGTGAATGTCTTGATTGTATGGAGTTTATAGTGAATAAAAATAAATAAAAGTGAAATTAAAAGAACAAGGCAGAGGTACAATTAGAATTTTAAGTTCATAATGACCAAAATAAAAAACCATAGTCAAGATATTGTGTATGGCTACCCTTTAAGATCTTCAAAATCTGGTGCCATTTCCCTAACTGTAGAGAGGCCTGCATTTTCTGGATGTATATCCCTGCATTTTGCTTCTTTTGGATGTTGTCTTAAAATCTAAAGTCACCACAGCACTGACTGCTTTACACCTAGCTCACATCTACATGCATTAACATTCATAGCTAGACTTGCCTTTGTCATGCTCCAAAAGGAACCAATGCTGAGAATTATGTTCCTAGCATCCTTCCTAACTCTGGCTTGCATAAAATGGAAGGAGAGGAGGGAATATATCCTATTTCATCACTTACCAGAAGATCAGCAAGCCTAGTGGCTTCCTTAAACTACAATATTTAAGGGGCAAAAGAGGCAAAAACTGAATACACGTTCAAGTGCAGCAACAAAATGTATTAAAATATTTTAGTTTTACACTAAGGGTGTCAAAAAGTTGATTTAAAAAAAAATGCTAATTAAATGTAACTGACCTGATCTTCTCTGAGAAATTTCTCAACATCTCCATACCCAGGCACATACTTTTGTTTAACAACAAGTTCACACCACCGATGACGAACCTTTGGGAAGAAAAAAAAATATTAGGGGGGGAATAAACTGCATTGTATCTGTGGCAGATAACAATTGATAAACAATACATCTCTAACCAGTTTGGTTTTGTGGGAGATTTGGGATTTTTTGGTGAGTTGTGGGGTTTTTTTCCCCAGCAGCCAGGCAGCCACCTCTCAACACTGGCTGGTAAACTGGGCTCTGTGCACCTGGGGCTTAGGCTTTGGAAACCCAGAACACTCAAAGACAAACTCCTGGTTCCATGTTAGTAAACTAACCCAGATCTGGGCACAGATCTGCAGCATCTTCACCTCCACTGTTTCCAGTCTTGACTTCTTTTTCTTTAAGCTAGGCTAGAGGTTATTTCTTTTCTTGTTAGAAGCAGGGAGAAGATTAGCACTGCAAATATCTGGAAGAGCCAGAAGATATAATTGATAATTTCCCCTACATAAGTGTATAAACCAAGTGATGGAAAGGCTTAAATAAAATTCTGTACCAATATCACATCCATGCCAAAAAATGCCATGAAATAGGGACCCTTCAATTCAATGAAACAGTTCTGCTAGTGTATCTTTGCCAGCAATAGACTGTAAGCACCTTCAAAGCATTTAAACTCCATCTACACTTAAAAGCTGGGCTGTTCTACCAAATGGGCATTGACAAAACAAGTTAACAACATACTGTAATGAAAAGTATGGAAATTTTCAAGCAAATCACAACTGAAAAAATATTTGTATTTAAGTAGTGTGAACATGTATCACACTTTTTTTCATTTTGGTTGTGTTTTGGGTTTTTTTGTCTTTAAATTTCTGACTTTGCTTTTAACCACTCCTGTGGCATAAGTGTCATCTTACTCTCCTGCAAGGCTTCCTCAGTTGTAGGCAGTTAACACACTATCATTTTATATTCCATTAGTGGTTCAGCACTGATCCTAAAGTAAAACAGTTAAGTGAAATAAAATCTTCCCACCCTCCCAATCCTGCTTCAGTCTTTGTTCTTGCCATTTTTCGAAAGACAGGGCACCTAGTAACAACCAGTCTTCATAGTAAGAGTAAAATGTTAGCAGTTCTAGTATTTTTCAAAACTGAGTCCAAACTGTGCTTAAGTAACTGAACACAAACCTTTTTCTGAATGATAGTTTTACTGACATTGAGAATGGAAGGAAGCCAGAAAGCGATGGGGAGAATGTCACACATGTATATTTTTGCTTTTGGAAATAAGGTATTTGGAAATGCTTTCCTTATCGTCCTAGACCTTGATAACTGCAGCTCAGGAAAAATTTCACAGATTTATGTAATTAGAATTTAATCCTATTAGCGTAATAAACAACTGATAAATGCTCACAGGTCCTGGAAGAGTCCTTTTTAGGCACCTGATATTTCTTTCCAACTGACTTCTTACACAAAACAGTTTGAACACAGGTTATGAATGAAATAAAATGCTGAGGGATTTTGTGGCTGAGTGGAGTTTGCACTCACAGCATTGTAAGATACTGAACAGTTACAGTGCAGTGCCTGGAAGGGAATGAAAGCTGTCTCTTAAAGCTTTTTTCTGACAAAATAATAGTTGCTAAGATTCCTGCAAGTGGAAACAGAGCTCAATCTACAAAAGTAAACAGCCTTCCAAGTTTCAACGCACTTTGCTGTAGATACCCATATTTGTAATACAGACCTTCAAAACCCTACCCAGCTACTGCTTCTCCCTGGAGACACTAAGCATTTTGCCAGTAAATGTTCCCAAGCAATCCAGCCTTGTACAGGGAGTTTCTCATGGCACCAAGCAGCTCCATGCTCGGACCAAACCTTCAAGGCTCAAAAATTAAGCATACACCTCACCTGTAGGGTGAGTTCACCAAACAGAATAGAAACAAAGGTTGTGTAGCTTCATCTGATACACTTTATTCTGCACCTTCTGTTTTATATTAAAAAAAAAAAATCCTTATGTATTCTTATAGCATATATGAGAAATATAAGGGAAAGAAAGGGACTGTGGTCCTCTCTTGTGATCACAAGTCTTCTACATCTCATGGCCCAGCAATTACAGCACTTACCCAGAAGGTAAGCAACCAAGTCGAGTTTTTGCATCAGCTCAAGATCTCAACCTGTGCCTTCAGTGAGAATATTTCAACAGCAGATTATAAATTATTCTGGGATGGGGCTCTCTTCATACCTTCTGGTGAAGCTGTTTTTTACACTGCAGTTATTAAAATATTTATTCATCCTGAAGGAGGAGGTCACAAGACTCTAGGGTCTATATTTCTGAGTTCATTCAGGGAGAAACAGCGACCTGGCTCATGCCAGTGCACAATCCAGCTTGCCTGCAACACTCCTTCCCTGATGCAACCATAATAGCTGCATGGAGAGCAGAAGATAACTTCTCCCTGTGAAAGCATTCCTTCTTCTTCACATACTGATGTCGTGCATGTCTGCCTCACATTTGTAGCATGGCCTGATCATCTGAATCCCAATGGCTTTGGAAAACATGGAATAATCAAACTGTGCCTATTCCCTTAATTGTTCCTCCGTAGGATTCCTGTTCTTGGCAACTGATCTCCTTTCAAATAGTTTAAAAGAAAAATATTCATTTGTTGAGCAAAATCTGGGACAGCACACACTTTTCTTTCTCTCTTTCACTTTTTTTTGCTTGCTTTCCCAGGGTGAATAAAAATCCTGGCACCTTTCCAGATCTGAAATTCTGGCTCTTTGCTAGTTGGGGCAGAAGCTACACGTCTGTTATCAGATTACATGTTTGCCTCCTGTTTTCCAAAAAGGCCCGGATGCTCTCATGGCAGAGAAAATCTCATGGCAGAGAAAACTGCAGGATAACCCACCACTGCTAAAGCGCCTGTGAAAGCAGCAGTGCAGTCGACCCCACCAGCTCTCCTGTGTCTCATATGGGATCCCAGTAAGCAGAGCACTGAAACCAGGGCTGGCTCAGAGTGCAAGAGGGGCAGGGGGTGATCTGGACAATGCTGGCACTAAAATCTTCCCTAACGCTTGGACTGAATAAATATATATATATATATATATATATTATATTTATTTTTATATATATACATATATATATATATATATATATATATATATAGGTTACTCTCCTGCCCCCTGGGCCATGTAGATGGCCATGTAACACAAACTGCAGCTAAAGCAAACACAGTCATTTCTCAGATACATAAACTATAAAGAAGTAATTTTTTCTAGTACAATCCATGCCCTAGGCTGGTACGACAAACATGAGAATTTTATTCACATAAGAGAAGGATGGAAAAAAAATTATTTCCCAGTGTCTCATCCAATGCTTAGATCAGGAAAACTAAAACAAGCCCCACAGCTTCACAGCCTAATGTATAAGTCATGTGAACAGGCACTTTTAACAAAGGAATCTTGAAAGGAAATTGTGAAAACTAAGTAGCTTGTGGTAGGACTGAGCTAACCATACCGCATCCTGTGTATGCTCTTGTATTTTCTGTTCCTCCCAGGAGCAAATACTCAGTGGCAAAAATAAGAATTCATTAGTCCTCTTCCAGTTTTCTCTCTGCACATTTCTCTGTGTTCTGCATGATTCAGAGATGCACACCACATGTCGTTTTGGCTGGTTACACCATAAACAATATAAACTAAACCTGAAAAGTAATTTACATCAATCACTCCTGCTAAGGCTGGCAGAAAGCACATACAGCTTTGTCTGGATGTGAAGCAACACCTGTAGCTGCACCACCCTCCCACACACTCTTACTGGTTTGGCAGCTGCAGAACCCAAGTTGGAAACACACTTTATTTTCTCAGCCCCCAACACCATGCTGAGAGCTGTCCTGATCCTGTGGCTAATGGCTGGTACTCCCGAGGATGGGGAGAGGTGGCTGGAGGTTGATGGAGGTCTGCTGGTACCTCAAGTTCCTCATGAATTGATCCTTATTGCCTGAAAATTGTTCTTTCCTCCCACGCTGCTTTTGCAGCTGGTGCAGACAACTACATTACCACTCTCTGCTACCAATCCTAGTCTGTTTTCAGAGTATCCAAGCTGTTGCATGAGCTTATTTAACGGAAATAAATATTTATATAAAATATACTAATAATCCAGCTCTAAGACAGTCCCCTTTGTTTTAGGAGTCTGGAATAAGACTTCTTGGGAAATGGTGCTTGAAGCTGACTGACTTCTAAGGCATCAAATTCATGGCTTGCCTTTCGAAAGAAGAGCTCCCAGTGACACACCTGAGAAACAGTATTTTTAAACTGTTTCAAACATGTTTTAAATTAAAGTCATAATTTTTGTTTTTTTCTGACCCAGGTGATAAATTACTTTGCCTAATCCATATTATTCTCCCCTGCCCCACACAATCAGACAAGCCTAAAACAAACATCCTCACAGAAAGCTTTGTATGTTATATTGCAATGATCTAGTTTGCTGATGTTCTCAATCATATGTGTACAAGCAAAAAATAAATATTTTACTTCTGAGGTCTACAAATAAGATTTAGAAAGCAAGTAATTTAAACCATGCCTGTATTAAAAGGAGAAAAAAGCTACAGTTTACTAAGCCTTTGGTCTGCAGAAAGGAAGACTGGCTTCAGGGAAAATGAGTACATTTTGCTAATAGCTGGATCCAATTTAAAAGGCGCCATGAGACAACAAATCTAAACCACTGAATAAAAGCAACATATTTAGAGATCTTAGAAAATGGGGTAATTTAAAATACAGTAAGACCTATTGTCCAACAAAATGTAACCTTTATTAAAGGTAGGAGGCATATGTGATCTTTATAAAACACAGGTTCAGACTCCATTGAAAAAAATTATTTGAACAACTTGAATCTTAAATATTAATTAAAGAGTCTCAGAGGCCAGACTCTAGTCTAATTTGTAGAAGAAAAAAGACAAAGAAACTTTTTCAAATAACCAAGCTATGCTATACAGATTAGTTTTAATTAACAAGAAGGAAGCTGCTATCTCCAGAGCACCAGAATGCTGTTCTGTTCCATCTGAAAGCAGTTATCTCCAGTCTCTTCCTATCTACACATAAATTGGATTCAAATATTATATAATTTTCCTAGATAATTAAGGAACAATGCCTCATACTACAGGGCAACATTTGGACTAAAAAAAACCCAGGTTTTATAATTGCTTAACATGGAAGAATTACAGTTTAAGAACTGCCAATTTTACAGTGCATTTAATGATTTAATTTTTTCCCTCCATCTTAGGTGAACTAGTTACTCTTTAATACACCAGCTAGGCTGCATCAGCAACTTTTCATTCTATATAGTGTGAATTTCCAATGGGCATTCCTACCTTTTATGCCACAGTATATGCATGCTTTAGCTTGCAAATTTAGTTTCATGAATGTTTACCCAAGTAAGATGATATGGGATGCTGAAGCAGCTTCAGAAAGAGCAATGAAACAGCCATGTGTGTTAAAACTGTGCTGACAGAGTATCAGTTCGGCAATCTGAAAAAATGTACTCAGTAGCAAAAAACCTACTGGATTTAAGCAGATTAGATTCATCATTCTGACACGGATTCTGTAATTGTGATTATTGTGTATGCCAAGGGTTTGTCAGGAGGCTGAGCAAAGCTGTCTAACAGCTTAAATGAGCTTGTATTTTGGACCAAAAACTCCCAGACTTTTCACAGCCCAAGTTATCTCTCAGGTCTCATAGCACTCGCTCTGACGACACTGCAGGGCCAAAGAAACCATGCTGCCATGCAGCAGGTATCTTTGATTGCAACCTTTTTTCCTGAGACCTGTGTTGGACATCATTAATTGTACAGGCAGCCACATGACAATTCTTGCCACCTCAGAAAACCTCTCCCTCTGTGCATCCCGCAGTGTGAGTATCTTAGCCCACTGACAACCCAGCAAAATGTAGCACGGTCATTCAGGAAACCCTCATAATAACCCTGGTAGTAATGGGCCAGCTAATCAAAATCATTTTTGTCAGGAGCTAGCTGTTACTTTGAGGAGAACTATATAGAGGTCCAAATACTTTAAAACCTTCAGCATGATCTGGTCATTAAAAAGCAACTTAAAATCGAATTTTAGCAGAATACCAGGCTTTAGATTTTGTTAATATTGGTAGCAATATCCTACTTAATTCGTTTTATTCCTTCTGATTTGTATTTTTGCATAGATCAAGCAATTGTACTCTACCAGGGGTGCCGGCAACAGGGGAAGAGGAGTTGCAAACCCTATCTTTCCTTCCTCCACTCAACAGCACTGCAGGAATGCTGTGGGTAGAGCTCATGCAGCGACTGCCTTAATTTAATAACAGGAAAGAGGTGTTGTGCAATCAAGCTCTAAAAAACAAGTTCTGTTGTTTGGTCAACGACAGACTATGTGTCAACTGGCAGCATTTGAACCTGCAACTGTACAAATGTGCCAGCTGGTCAGGCAGTGCGCTCCCATAGTTGTGCAAGTCTCAAACAGCAGTAGGTTCGGGCTTGAACCGCCACAGCCAGCATGGAGGCTCTTTCCTACATAAGTGTACAGAAGCCCAGGAATCACCGAGCATTGCTGCTCAGGAAAGTCCAAGCAGAATAGAGGACATCCCTGCTGCTCTCCATGATCAGAAAGGCACAGCAACCAAAGGGCAGCATTTCAGGACAAGACTCACTTCTGGCAATGAAGTACACACTGAGGACTTGTTTGCAAAAGACAAATGCCCTTTTTTCCCCCACCTCGAGTTCACAGAGAGCTCCCAGTTAGAGACCAGACACTTTCCTCCTTGTGTGGGAGATCTCCCATCTGTGATCAATGATATCTGCATTGGCAAAAGAAAGTTTTCCAAAAGAAGTCAGAAAAAGCAGGAGACTAAGAAGTCATATCTAATGTTTCTTCAAAGGTGGTGCAGGCGGTGTCTCTTCTCTGGTGTCAAAGTTGCCACTGTGAATAAGTGACTCAGGATGCCTAATTCTGTGAATCTCAATGCTCCTCAGCCTGCCCCTCCTTGCCCTGTTTTACAGGAGCCAGACACACAACAGGATCTGGCCTCCAGTTTTAATTCTTTTACAGCAGGCCAACACAGCGATGATAGTACAGTGACCTACAGCACGGTTAGATGAGAAGAGGGCCACCAGGACCAAGGTAGTGTGACAGCTTCAACAACGTCTGCTGGAAGAGTACATCCCCGCTGTGCCTGACGCCTTTTCTCCATGCATTCCCATTTGTGCTGCTGCCATCTCCATGTCGGGGGAGCAGCTCCTATATCATAGTGCATGTGAGGTAAGAAAATGTTTAACACAGCATGTGAACTCACTTAGTTTGAAAAACAAAGGTTTTTAAAAATAAGCCTTAATTAAAAACATAAATACATTACTTATACTGGAACCAAACGCTTCTCTCTTCCCTGCCTTTTTAGCGTTGCCTGTTCAGCTTGCTGGAGGGTTGGGACTGTTCACAGCTTGCAGCAAGATGGAGATGGCAGAAAGGATGTCATCGGCTGCCTTTCTGAACAATTTCACTGGAGATATGTGCTGAGCTTCTCTTTGCTGTGTGCTGCTGACTCTCAGGAGCAGGGCTACTTTCTGGCCAGCACCGAAGAAAGACTTGTGCCTCCCCACAAGCCTCCCTGCCCCCCCCCC
>NW_020799143.1:12531415-12597500 GCF_003259725.1 Athene cunicularia
GACATATGCTGGCATCCCAGTATGACTCTGCACCAGAACAGGGTGGGTCCCAGCCCCGCTGCCTGTGGTGCTAGCCCTGCACCTGCACCCGACCTTACAGGCCCTGCACCTGATCCTACAGCACCTCGCACCTTCCCCGTCCCCACCAGAGGGCCACTGGGGTGCTCCCAGGTCTTTACTCCCACCTGCCCCCAGCCCCTGCTTGTCCTTTCTCCCAGTTGAGTCCTGTGGTGAGGATGGCTGCAGGCACGAAGGGACACGCTGTAGGTGAGTAAGGACATGGTGCTGAGGGGCCAGAGATCGTGTACCTCTGAGGGAGAGAAAGGAAGGTCAGGTCCCAGCCCAAGGTACAACCAACCTCACACTGCAGCCACCACCAAGAAGTACTGGAGGGAAAAGCCCCATACCTTCCAGCAAGGTAAGACTATCTCAGGCATATGTGTACATCCAAAGTGACCCCTTTTTCCAAAATGCATCACCACAACTGTCTCTCCATCTCATACACAACCCCATCCATATTCCCTCTGACACCCTACTGAAACACCTATCTACAATAATGGGTATAGTATCACTGGTACCACTCCAATTCTTTTTTATATTGACATTGCAAGTGATTCAAATACTTCCTGTCATCACTGCCACTGCCAGCTGACTCCAGAACAAGTCTGCCTAGCATTTTTACCCATACAGTGTTTGTATATGTATTTCAACACAAGCTATTTATACATGCACATAAAAGCATGCTGGACTTATAAAACCAAACGTTGTAGTGGGAAAAAACACATAAACACCCATACATCTGAAGCAGGAATCCAGCTCTGTAGAGGCTGAGATCAAGCACACCATCCGTTACCAATTATTATTAAATTATGACTCCTGTTCAGGAAAAAGAAAGGCTGCTGCAAGTATCAATGCAACAGTAAGCTATCCCTTTTGCTTATGACCCTCTCTCTCCATTCCTCTACTTCTGCCTTCTCCCTCTTGTAACTAGAGGCAAAAAAAAGAGCCTTCCTTCTATCTCTGGTGTCCCACAGCAACTGTGGTCCAAACATTTGTGATTTCCAGACAAGATCACTGTCATAGACTAAATCTGGAACTCCATATGAAAAAGAGACTCACATTCCAGGCAATGAACAATGTGGCTGCCTGGCTTTTCCACATCTTAGGTCACAGCCAGCCTACCCAGCCCATACTCACATCCTTCCAATTTTGCATAGTTTAAAACTTTGCTTCCAATTTTCAAAACAATGAAACATGAGATTTTGACTCTAAAGACAAAGACCTTTCACATCACTCTCTCACACACCCCTTTCCCCAACCCCCAGCAAAAACTCTTAAGTGAAATATATATTGATTTTATAAACTCACAAGAAACATGCTCATCCTGAAATGAGAACATCTAGATTTTACTGCATGTTTCAGATTTTTGAGTCACCTTTTCCTCTTTTATTCCCTGCATGCAAGATCACAGTGACCCTTGCTGCTTAGGCTAATGCTTACCCCATGTGGAACACAACAAAATTCCTCTCCAGGACACTGCAACCCAGTATTTAAATGGCATGGAATTGAAAGGACAGCAGACTTCTACCCACACATTATTAAGTCAGTGACTCAGCGGTAGGACCAGATCTGTGTGGCTAAGGTAATGACGTCAGAACCATCTACAGTTAGCAGTTTTAAATTGTCCTGTTTTCTGAACTATTTAGACCTCACAGGCTTACAGCATAGCAGACTTTTTCCAACTTGGTGGTCCTATCCAGGCATAACCTGGCATCTGCAGTCAGCCTTTATACAGGAATAAGAGAGAAGTAGTAGATGAGCTGTTTGGATGTAGCCTTAAAATCAGTTTGTTTTAAATAAAAAGTATCTTCAGATTATTTTTTTTAACTGAAAAAAAAAACCAAACCCAAAAAAACCCAAAGAGGATGCACCACACAAGCACAAAAATGCATACAGCTTCATAATGAAACAAAAAACCTACTGCTGATAGCTAGGAAGCTTTGGTTTGTATTTTTAAAACGACATTCTTCTTGACATCCTGGCTGCTATGTCAGTGCTATCATATATATGCAAACAGAGTAACCTTTTAAATTTCGTGACAAGGCCAGGTGGTTTGTATTACAGTTGCTAGGCTTGTGTAAAATTTTATATAAAGCAGTTCCACCCAATTCAGAACACCTCTGAGATGATTTTAGAAGCCAAGAGGACTCCACCCCTTCCTTTTCCTTCCTGGACAATAGGACATAGAAAAGCAGGAACTATCTCCAATCCCTTCCTCCATGGATTCTTTGGATAAACAGTAAAAAAAAAACCCAAACCAACCAAATTCAATGTTTGGTTCCCTCTTACCAAGTCTTGCTAAGTTGTTAGGCTGCCAGATAAGGAGGAAATTAAGCCCCAAAACCAGTTAGGAAAATGAGGGCCAATGAGTGAACAGTGCTGATAATGGCACCAGTGAGGGGCTTGGAAACTCATGTTAATGCCACCCAGCAGTGAATGAGATCACTTGGAACAAATGTGTTGCTGTTGGCTCCTGGAGGGGTACGGGATCGGGTGTGCTGACTGCTGCAAAGTTATTTCCAGTGCTCTATAAATCTTGTGCTCTGATCATGCCCTTCGGAGAGCTAATGCTGATGGAGGGATTTTCTGTTCTTCTCAAGTGGCTGGAAAAGTCCCCATACTTTGCATGTATCAACAAACAAACCAGAATTACAACTACTTGAGATTATCTTTTGGTCAGCCTTACAAATTCATCCCAACACATTCACGTAGTTAGGATGGGCACAGGAGCCAGCATCAGTTCCAGGGGCTAACTCCCACTGCTGTTACTGGAAGCATTTTTCCCTCATCCTATTCCAACTTTCTTGGCCTCACACTGAATTATGGGCCTCATCTTTGGGAAGCAAGTGCCATATTCCTAGAAGCTACCCTTTTCAAAGTTCCTTTCATTGGGAAAAATATCCAACTCCTGCAAATGCACACTTGTGAAAAACTATCCTTACCAATATCATCTGTGCCAAAGAGCCTTCAAACTGCATTTAGATGTAACACAAGAACATGAAACAGGGTGAAGACTTGAAACGTATCATGATCACAGAGGACCTTTTGACAAGTGGCTGCTACTGCAACCAATGCATTTCCTCTTTAGGAGGAGAAGTCTATTGTACTCTGAAATTAGCCTCTTTACTAGTGAAAATGGGAAAAACTTTCTATGACAGTGAGATACTCTTTCTTAGTATTTTCCAGAAGTATCAGGAGAAGACCAGGTAAAAAAACCTTGATATTTCTGTATGGATGAGTGTGAAAAGCATCAGACTGGTAATAGTACAGAGATTTCACTTTGCAAAAACTGGCATTTCTTCTCTCTTCTTTCTTCTGTCTTTAAAGAACATACCACCTAAGTAATACAACTCTCAAATCTGATTTATTCAGAACAAATCTGGCATGCAAGCTGACTGCTTTACAGAGCTTTTTCTAAGTTCTCAATTCCTTAATACTCAATTGTTAATTGCAATTCAACTGCAAATAAAAAAAAAATTCTTCTACGTAATCTTAACTATATCTAGTGTCACGATAATGTTCTGAATACAATGCTAAAAAAGTAAAAGGCAGGTGAAATTTATTTTGCAACCATGACAAATTTTCACAGCAGCTTTCTAAGTCCTACAAAACACACTCTCATATACAAAATAAACCATCTCCTCCTGACTTGAGTTGAAGTTGAGTAATAAGCTGTATGTTTAAACAGGGAACAGGTATGGAAAGTATTTTTACTTTTGAAGAAGTAAAAAAATACTGTATTCACTTATCTTCTGAAGAAAGTAATGTCCTTCAATATGGTCATCAGCTCAAGCTGTTACCTTTTCCATCTATCGAGTTGGTGGTTCATACCAACAATGACATAGGTTAATGAAAAGGATCATGTAACTTTCTTTGGTTACACCACACTATCTGAAACGTCCCTATCTGCTGCTCCACAGTCCAGTCCAGGAGGACTGGCAAGCCTGTGGAGCTATTTGCTAACTTTATTCAAAAGCTGGAGACTGTTCCCAAGCCCCTGCCCCAAGGGAGGACTAGCCCAGTGGCTATGCTGGAAGGAAAGCTCACCGACTGCCTTCTCTGACTTTGAGCATGGACTGACCTCTCCCGACAAGTTCCCTTTTCCCACCCAGTTTCACACTGTGCCCTACAGAGCTCTGTTCCATAAGGGTGCCTTCCAACAATGCCCAGCCACAACTGGCAGGACAGCTGAATAATGCAGTGCAAGAATGTCCTCAGCTCAATGCAGTTGCCATCAGATGGGAAGCGGCAAGACAGGTATGTACTTCCATGTCTGCCAGCTTTTTACAGGCTAGGAAAGATCAATGAATCAAAGTTATTTTGTCCTAAACACTATTCTCACCACTTTTAGGATGCCAAGCACCTTATATGGTTTGTATTAGCATGACTGGATTTCTGTCAGTGAAATAAGATGCTACCACATTACAGCCTTAGCCTCACAGGCAGACCTCGTGCACAATGAAGTAGTTGTGTGAGAATGACTTTATGCCACCCACATGACTGATGATATTATGATCTTAACTCATTTTACTCACATTTTCTGCAGAAACACTTACAGTCTCTCCTCTCTCCCTAAAATATACCACATTATGATTCTGGACACAGTGAAAGCCTTATGTAAGTGAAGATCATTTCAGCCAACTTGCTGAGACAACAAAAACTAACAAAGTTACTTTCCATATGGTATGCAGACAAGGTATTTTATAAAAAAAGTGATGCCTGCAGTAGGAAAGAAAGAAAAGCTAACTCTACAGTCAGAAGTCTGGGAAAATACACCATAAATCTTTCTGCTTCACCCATATTCTGTATTTTTTTATCACCAGGTCTTAGATGCTTCAGCAACAAGTAAAACACACTTGCAGAAATACTGTCAAGTCTTAAATAAGACTAAAAGTGTCACACACACCCACTGCCCTTCTTCTACACCCTTACCGATCTTTTTCATGTTGCGTTTTTTACTATTCTGCAGACTACTCAGTCGTCCTGTGATCATGTGTACACACACATTACAGGCCTCTCCCTGACCAAATGAAGATGATAGAACAGAAATAATGGAAATAATCACAGAGTTCTTCTAGTTAACAGATTCACTGTTATCCAGAGTCCCCAGTGTTGTCTTTAGATCTTTCTAACTAGCTGATTCCAGGTTTTATAATGAAAGTCCTCAACAGCCTATGCTCAAACAAGATAAGCTTGCATAGTGATACCAAAAGAGGTGTCATCAAGGTTAGGTAGACTTAAAAAAATACTGGCAACCAGAAACTTTCCGTGTAGACCAACTTTCCACATTCTGTCAGACACTAGATACTGAAAAAATTAAATATCTGCATAAAATGGTCACCTCAGAAAGCAACAAAACGAAAGCAAGCCCAGACCCACCTTCAATTCTGTAAACCTACTACACTGTCTGATGGCAACGGAAGCTGCTTTCTATCATAACCCAGTTCTCCTCAGTCAGCTCAGCTTCCAGCTGGACTTTGTCATCTTCAAACTGCAGTCAGTTTCTGTAAGGCTTCTCTGAGACAGTGGTACATTATGGAGATGTAGCCTGCCTATGATCTATCTTACTATGTAGCAGGAACCAGCAGAGCAAGAAAATAGGGAACAGGAAAAGAAAACTGACAACACAATTATTCTTCCACGCAATTGCCTCACACATGTCTGACCAGGTCTGAGCTCAAGGCACTGAAAGGTGATGAGAAAAATGGCTTTAAACTTTGAGACCTTCATCGTTCTCAAAACATTGCTTAAAGATGTATTGAATATGCTCAATTCAAATAATTCACATCAGTGAATTCAATCTCTGGAAAACTAACTTTTCCTTTTGTGCCTTCTCGAAAGTTCCAAGGTTAAACAGGAAACAGAAAACAAAATCATTATTTGTTATAGAAGTAGACTGAAAAAAATAGGAGGGAGTCACAAATTCTGCAATTAGGCAGATGCCCTAACAAGCCTCTTGTAGCATCCAAGACTGGGGGCAGATCAGTATGAAAGTGATTAAGCCATCAGTATCTTACTTTTGGCTCTTGTGGCTCAAAGGTTGCTATCAGAGATGTGTTATGCATTATGAATCAGAAATATGTTACCTAACTTCTGATGGGTTTTTTTAGCTGAAGTATTCAAATCAGTGTTTGCCTTAGAAAGCAGAGGCTACAACTGACCTCCTACCCTCTTCTGAAGCTACGTATCTGTGGTGAGAACTCATTTGAGAGAGGACAGGAATTGAGTTGTTGAGAAGATCCCAGGAAGGACACAGCTTGAGCACTACTTGAAGAGAGATCAACAGTTAAATTTCAGGCAAAAGCTAACTCATACCTCTCTCCACTCCTGCTGCTATGAAGGAATCAAAACAAGTCAGATAACCTGCTGGAAGCACTCATCTCCTTTCTGAAGGTGCACCCTCATGTTGGTAAGACTGTACATGCGTGTGGTAACAAGTGGTTAGAAATACCAAACAGTGCTGTTGGCAACCTTCACTGGCTAAGGACAGACCTTCATGTTGCCGTGGGCAAGTGCAGACACTGCCTTGTACACACTGTTTTATAACAAGTGCAATGAACTTTAAAGTTGAAATAAAGATGCTTCAGAAATACAGATATAAAAATTTAAGAAACATGAACCAGGAATTCCCATGCTGTACATGTGTAGGACTAAACAACCCCCAATTAAGAAGCTCTCTTGCAGCATTTGTGAAATTCGAGTTAGTGAGCTGTGTTACGCAGGCTTCTCAGTGAGTGAACTGTAAAGTAACTCAAAGACAAAACAAGCCCAATGCCCACCATTTCCAGCCAACCAGGCTTAAGCAACCTTGGGCAACTTTTCCCTAGTACTTCACCAGTGCTAACTTCAGTGTGGTCCTTCAATGCCAGCGTGCTACAGCACTGAACTGTCCATACAGCACATTCAGGTCCTTTAAAATGGGCAGAGACAGGATGGTGGTTCTGTATTGATTTCATCCCAGCAGTAAAATCCACAGACAACTGTCCCCTTTACCCCTCCCAACACTTAGCTGACGAGGTGTGATTATCCAAATCCTTTACTTTTTACACATAAGTACTACAAAGTGTGGAACACTCTTGCACTCACAAGAGTACTCAGCAGTACATATACGCATTATTTTTTATATACCCTCTGATGCTTTAAGAAGGCCTTTTAGTGACCTACATTACATACAGGGAAAGCCTTCTATCTCCTGAGTGTGCAGACTACATTTTATGTACAATTTAGCCTTCTATCTCCTGAGTGTGCAGACTACATTTTATTTACAATTTTTAAGACCAAACTTTGTTTAAAATACAAAGAAACATAACTTCTCTGTGTACCACTTGCACATACTAGTGGACATATCACTGCTAATCCCTACTGGAAGATTAGTGAGAATTTAAACACTACTTGTCAAAAATAAAAGAATAAGTTCTTACTTCTTAACTTTCTGCTGGTGGATGGAACACAGCTGACAACCTTACTTACAAAATTCCCTGAATAAAACCTCTGACATTGACAGTTTTCTTTCTTTATTGGCCTGCCTCCAATTTTTCATGCTTGAATTTTTAATGATCCATTTCTAATGTTTAGTTACTGAGAACATTTAAACTCCAGTAACACAACAGGATCTCTGCAGTGAGTAATATCTTCACAAATTAAATCTAGAAAAGAACAGCTCTGCTATAGGCTTGGACTGCAGTTCTTTGTTCCTGGGTCACGACAAGAAAACTCTCCTGTGCATATACTGGAGAAAGAGCCATGAAAAGTTCTTCCTGCAGGTATGTGAGGGCGTGTAAGCTAACATTCCCTTTAAAGGGCTGTAGGTATCAGGGGTCTGATGACTGGTAAAATGCTAATGGTAATGTTATCTTAGTTGTACTTCTCAATGTCTGCTAAGCCCTTGGTTTCACCTTGTAAAATTAAATGGAGATTATGCTCCTTTGACTGAGGCTGTAACTTTGTTTTTTTAAAAAAAAGAAAAAATTCAGACAGATTGCCTGTGTACTTTTATATGACAGTGCAAGGAAAAAAGCAAGCATGAAAGTGGAGAGAAAGAAAAACCCTGAGAAACCAAAGCTTGTGGCCTGATAGTTACAATTCACAGGCATGAGAAGCAGCAACACCACAGCTATTGCTTTGATCTATCTCCCTATTAATTCCTCTTCCCATTATAGAGCCTCTGACATTTCACTGGTATTCAGATGCGATTAAAATATATTCTAATACTTATAAATAGAAATGTTGTTTCAAGTAGTAATTAAAAACAAATCTGGCATTTGGAAACCTGTATCAACAAAAGGTAAAAAGTGCAGTAAATGGCAACAGTCAAAATGTTGTCTGTTTTTCAATGAGAAAAAAGCTAGATCCTCGTTCTATCACTCTTTACATTAATATTTGGATTCCCAGGTGTCTACAAGTATTCAACCTACAACTTCCGCACAAGATTAACAAGAGAGATTTTGCTCTCTCCTTCAATTTGAATTATTGATATAAAGTTCCAATTATAACAGGGTAAGTCATGCATACTGACTTTCTGCAGCCTTCACAGTAGTTTTTAATTAAACAAGAATCAAATGTCACATTAAATTTACCGTGCTCCCTCACTGCACGTGTTTGATCATATGCTACTTCACAACCAACACTTGTTGATCTATAAATCTACACATCTTCTATTTTCATGACTGATTCCATCTTCTTACGTCCCCTCCTGAATACTATGTACTCGAAGCAAAGACTCATTCCAAGGGTGCTTTCAGACACAACTTCTGCTGCCTTAATCACCACAACTCTCCCAGCCTGAGAAATCCATGGAACTCTACAAAATAGCCAGTGCTGCATGTGGTAATAAGGATTTACTGGTTTGGCCCACAAAGACATTAAAATCTTTGGAGCAGGGATGCTAGCCTCATATGTGCCTGTGATGGGGAAGTCACATTTACAATATCATATACAGCAGTGTTTTCCTCAGGCATTGTTAACATCCCTGGCACTTACTAGACACAACTGTGAAGAACTGATTCCCACTGAAACTGATGCCCCAAACCAGAATATACTGTAGTCTCTCTGGAAAGCAAACTTTTCTAAATCCCGAGTGAGACTTTGGAGCACTCAAAGAGGAACAATATGGGCTGACCACAGGGAAGAATAATTTTAGACCATGGCAGGCATGATTGCACTTGGAAACAAAACACACAAATAAAATGAACCAGGCTCTATCACACAGTCACCATGAATAGTGAGAAATCCAACACTTGAGCAATTGTGCTGCCCAAAGTACATGTTCAATGGTTACGACATCTAGGCTCCTGCTACTACGGTACACAAACACAGCTGGACCTATGCAAAACACACAGAAATACCGAGTAATTAAGACATCTGAAGTTGCAACAATACTGGAGTTAAGAACTTTCCATTTTGGATTTAGACACAAAAAGAAGGAACTTGAATGAGCCTAGATCCTAGTAGAACACTACCATTCAAAGTCAACAATGCAATGGCGTATGTTAGGTGGATTGTTTTAAAGTGAATTACCTCAGCATCTTGCTCCCGGAGCTGGTACGTTTTCTCTAAGGACTGCAGTATTCTAGGACATAGTGTCTTCTCCTCCAAGAGAGACTCCAGAAGTAAGACCAGCTGGTCAGGTAGAAGCTAAGAGGAAAATAAATGCTATATGTGAATAAAGATCTCTATTGACTGAGCAATTAAATGGAAACAAACCACAGGGGACCAGAGTGTGATAACCTGTGTACTTCTAGCACATGTTTGAAATACAACAAGAATTTTTAGCCACCTTCTGGAAAACCTCAGGGTTTATGTGTCTGTGTTCTGAAAGACTCTGTGCTGGAGCCAAATTTTCCATGGTTTTCACTACTATAGTTAGATGAGATCTAAACCATGCTTATCTTATCAAAACATAATCATAGCTTATTAAGTAAGATTTTTATGGAATACATATGCTGAGTAATTCCATTTTGTTTGGGCTGAGAAGGGATAAAAAAAGATAATTCACAGTGCATAATTTCAGGAATCAACCAGACATATGAATGCATAATTTTTAAGAGTGGCATTTTTATCTGCTCTGTGAGCAATTGCACAATATTCTTACAGTGAATAAAGGAACACAACACAAATAAGTGACCTACAAAACAAGTGTTGTAATGACATCCTGAAGCACAAGCCATTCATCATTGCATGGTAAAGACGCATGGACATTATGTTTGTGCACACACAGTATGTATCTATCGATACACATACATAGATTTAGTAGTTAGATGCCTGACTCCAGAACCTATCATTTTCAAGTTGAACCTAATGTAACCTAAAAAGAAAAAGCACAAGAAGTCTGATGTAGCAAGTGCTTAAGTGCTCTGTTTAATAGGCTTATTGGATGAACAAATAAATAATTCACAGAGCTCAAACAGAAATTACACCAGCTGCCAGGAAAGATCTATTGGAAATTCAGGGTTTGGGGCCATCAGTCAGAAATTTGTTATATGCCCCAAAGCTTTCCCCACTATTCATCATTGCAGGGTGCCAAAAGAGAAAGGGGAAAGGGAGGAAGGATGTGAATTTAAGTTTTTGCACACCAAAAAGAAACCAGCACTGTTCACTTCTAATGGTCTTCAGACACATTAAGCAAAAAAGATATCCTGTTACTTTAACACTACCTCCAGCTTTTATCACATTTGGTGATTCTCTGCTCCCGCCTTGCTGCCCGTGTCCCCCTCTGCTGCATCAATGCATTAGGCATGCACAAAATGAAGTTGGCTATAGGAAATGCCTCTTCCAACAACACACCCCACAGCCAGAGCTGTTTATGTGGACTGACAAATCTGGACCCCTGACTTTTGACAGCAAGTCCAGGAAGGTATCAAGGATCTTCTGATAGGTCTTAATCTGTAAAATATCACCATTAACAATTAACTAAGCAACAGGAATCCTTCCCTTTTAGCCAGACATAATTTAGCATTACTATCTAATTCAGAACAAAGAGAAAGAGATCTCTAGGATATTATTACTTTGGTTTCCTTGCATTTTGATTTCCTTCCGTTTTTTTATTATTCAAGTTGTCTTCTTAAAGACTGAAAAAAACTCACATCTTACTCTAACATTTTCTAAGTGATACCAAAGCTTGCCAACACAATGGAGTGGTTAAAAATATTCATTTTAAGAAATTAAGTATTTCAATTTCAGGACAACTACTAAAATACCAACTTGAATGTTTATTGCACAGTTCAACAGCAGCTGCCTGGGGGATGGTGAGACACTCTAAAAAATAGAACAGGGAAGGCTTCTGGGAACTGGCTCAGTTTGGAAACGGAATTCATTCTGAACACTAATAAAATCTGGAATGTTGTAGACCACCATGCACAGAAAGGTAACTTCTGATTTAGAAAGCTTTCCCTGCTAACTACAAAGACAGCACAATAATAAATTTGTAGAAACTGTAGAACACATGCTTGAATACATAGGTACAGAACAGATATTATTTTATATCTCCAGTATAACTGCTATACAGATTCACCCACAGAAAGCTATTGTTTAAGATAACATTACAGAATCTCATTGAAGCCAACAAAAGCAGATCAACAGCCATGTCCTTAATTTACCTCTGCCTAGTGCTGCATTATGGGTGAAGAGTTTTCAGAATTACAGCTTAAATTCTTACTTTACATTTAAGACTGCAGAGAAAAAAAAAAAATCTGAGACCATGACCTGTTATTTTCCCACGTTCCAGTTGCCCAAGATTAGACTTTACATACCAGTTTCCAGCTCATGGTTTAATTAAAGTCCACGGTAGGAGCTAGCAAAGACTGTCAGAGAGGGTGAGAGCACCCGCAGAAGAAATGCTGATAGACCTATAACCAAAGTGGCACTAGTGGGCACAGCTATTACATTGTGTTCTCCCACTTCCAACACAGATAAAAGGAGGAACATTCTTTCATTTCTTACCCTTTCCTTTTAGTAACACAGACTCTGCTTAAGAGAAAAATCTATCCTAAGCAGAGGCAGAAAGCTCCACCAAAGTTTCATAACTACAGAGACTACTATAGAATTCCTTCAGAGGTTTAGAAATCTTTTCCCCAAACACAGCAATATGAATAATGCTCTCTCCAAAGAAGCTTTTTAACAGTTATAAATAAACTTCACAAAATTGCACTTGAATTTTCAGTCAAAAAATCCACACTCTGTTATTTTTCATTTTCCCTATGACTGTCCTTATTGTTCCACCCACCTGTTACTTCTCACCTTTCACATCATGAGAATTGTTTGAGGTACACACTGTTGATTTTCCATTTGTTTGCCTTATGATTAATACAAAGCGGCCCTTGCTTTTAAATGCTACCAAACCATAAATGCTGGAGAAACAAAAAGTACATTTCTTTTCAAGTACTGTGATGTCATTTTCCTTTACAACTGTGAATGCATACTGAACATCTAACATACATAAAAAAACCCACACAGCACAGCTGCAGCAAAACACAGCAGGATAAACTTCACTATGTCAATATGTGTCTCCATGCTGAGAACGTTCAGAAAACAACCGTAACGACTCAAACACAAAATGTCAGTGTCCCTGTTTAAAAAAAAAAAAAAATATCAATCACACTCTGAATTTTATTGGAGCATGCTCAATCAAAATGCTCAAATATAAAGTAGATTGCTTCAATCAGGCAATGTGGCAAGTATCAAGAAACCATCTTCATTACAGCAATGACTGCTGCAACAGCATCTATTGATACCGTAGATAGCTCATGTCCCAGCCTATGCCTGCCACAAGGAAATCATACCGCTTTTCCCAGGGTTGCCCCTCCCCCTCTCTCCAGCTCCAAGAACTGACACTACAAAGAGGAAATAAATTAGTATGATGCAATCAAGCACACCAGAGCTTTTCTGTCATGTCCCATATCACTAAACATCATCCACACTATAAAGCTGTATCCCAGCACTGTATAAATTACCTTGCCCTTAAGACTGCAAAACCTCTCCTGCAACTCTTCAGCATTTTGAAAGAGTTCACTTTGTCCTGCCACTAAATAAGCCATTTGTCCCGTTTCCTTTATCTTACCTGATGTTGTGGTTTTAAAGGTTGAATAATGAGGCTGTTACCTCTAAACCAAATGATCAGGAGTCTCAAAACTAGGTCTGTGTTTAAAAAAAAGGCAAGATAAAAGAATTAAAGAAAATGTAACCAAATTGAAAATATAATTCAGACTATTACTGAAGCAGCTTAATGGGGCAGAGACTCAATGTATACTAAATACCTGGGAACTGAAAGAAAGCATACTTTGTATTTTATTCATTTCAGTACACAAGACACTTAAGCCACTATACTGTGTTACAAGAATATCTCAAGATATTGGTAGGTTTGAAAGGGTTTCTACAAATAATCTTGCAACCAAACTGAGTTTGCTGAAACCTACTCCTAACCTGTAAAAAGTACAAAGAAAATACATCTTGCCTGTTTAAAAAAGATTGGTATGGCAGATACAGAGGTCATCGACCTCACATCCCAGAAAGACCACCCACGCAAAGGAGCGTATTTATCATTTCCTACATTAACAAATGCAATAAATGCCAGATTCACCCTTTATACTAGAAAAAATGCCACTGAAACATTTGACTACTGACCTTTCACTGCCATGAAATGTGACACAGATATATCTACTTGAGCATCCACAACACCAGCGCTTGCACTGCACCCCTAAGCCAGGACACAAATCACTAAAGTAGTACATCTGGTATGCTGAATATCCCATTTGCTCCTGCCTGCACTTGAATGAAGTCATTGAAAGCCTCCTTGGAGGGGAAATCTGCCTCAGACTAATGCAGCAACCGATTGACAGTGGCGTGATTTCTATTATTACTCCATTATCACACTGGGATCTGTGCCTAAATGAGCATACTTCCTCCCTGATGCCATTTCCTTTTATCCTGGCTCTAGTCTAAAAGCAGATCAATGGGAGTAATATATATGATGTCACTTCAATTTACAGCTATTGCCTCCCTCCCCTGCGTGCACAGATAGATTGATTCTTCCCAAAAATGGTTAAGAAATGCACGGGGAGACTCTTCTCTCAGGAGAGGGTTCTTGCTATATTTGTCTGTAACCACAGCAAGGAACTGTTTATACTGAACAAAAACAGGGAAGAAAGGAAAAAAAAAATCACTACTGTGCACTGGAAAATGATGGCTGAAACACAATATAAACAAGGCCCAAAACAGAATTAATTTGACCTTTGAAAATTATACTGAAAAGGTTCAAGTTTCTAAGGCACAACGTATTTCTCCTGTATTTCTTTGAGAGAAGGTAGTCTTGTCATGCCCCCAAAACATGAAATGTCTTTTTTATTTACATTTTTACAAGATTTTCCAAAGTCAAACTAAATTTCTTCCCACCCCTCTTTTAAGACAGAAAGGGGAAAACCCCTCTTTGAAGTTCAGTAGTGAATGGTTCCCTTCAGACAGAATTTCCTCATTAACTGCAGATAAGAAAGTACTGCTACTAGTTCAGGAGACAGGATTTATAGGGCCAGGCCATCTCTGCACCTATACTCCTAACTGATCAAACAAATCCCGAATAAATCTCACATTATAAACTCTCCCCATAGACAATTTACAGTTTTCTGCAGGCTGCAATTAAACAGAAAACCCTTGCAAAACAATTCTCCCCCTTTCTCAAACTCTCCAGAAAATTGTTAGCTTGAAAATTCAAGAAAACACTATTTACTCAACAACATTTTTAGACAGAGTTTGTCATTGTTTACTTCAAACAATATTCTTCAGATGCTGTTTACATCTGCACAGTGACTTCTTTTAAATGAAAACAAGGCTTCTCTTCCCGCTCCCCCCACCCCGGGCTAAAATGTACTCATATCAAGTAACATATGAATTCAATAAAAATGTCCATGTAACAGCTGTTAACTAGCGTAGTGTGATACACGACTTAAGAGTAAGAACTAACTCTGAAAGAACTAGTCTGCAGTTTGATTAATATGCAGAAAAACAAAAGTAATCTGCAGCTGACAAAAAAATGCTTTGAACTGGTTTACAAAATAAAACCCATTTATGCCAGAGGCTGACAAAATTTCAGAAGTGTGTAGTGAAGCAGATTGTTCTGTTTAACTTTATTTGGGTCAGTTTATGACTTCCCTCTTGCTGAAAAATCGGCTCCCCTTCGAACATTTATGAAAGATAACTAGACTTCACTATATTTAAAAGTAAAATAAATATCTCTGTCTGTAACATTTCCATCTAGTGATAAGCTACATTTCTATGACGTGTTCCCACTGTGTGTAATTTTTACCAGTCTGCTCAGAGGGTTCGTTCTGTGCTTGGCAACTCATGGAAAATAAATTACTATGAATTTTGCTTCAAAAAGTCTTACTTCAAGGATTAATCATCACAGCAAGTTCATCAGTATTTGATTTCTGTTACACTTCAAAATGTTGTTTCTGGGACATTTAGGTGTGGTGTCACTTGCTTCATACTAGCAGGACATAAAACTGACACTGAGAGCAATTTGCTTAATAAACAGTTGCACCTGCATTTAGTTCCCAGTTACTTTCCTCTTTAGATCATCAAAATTATGGATTTCTTATTTTTGGAAGTAGATAATCTATGTCAGAAACCATTTTAAGGCCACTACCTGATCAACTATAAAGGTTTGATTTATTCTGGCCACACATATGAAAGCATTGCTGGGTGAAGGACACAAATCCCAAAGAACCGCACAAACTTAAGTATGCACACAAGTCAAATGACCTGATCTCCATGACTTTTAGCACTCCTATTCAAATACGAGAACAAAAATAGCAACTGACGATATGAAAGAAATAAACGTTATGTCACAGTTACAAAGTTTAAGAGGGCTTCTGGAAAGTTCAAACAAGGTTTTGTGCATGTGTTTGATTTTAATTATAACTTTATCTGATATATGCAACAATAACATGTCCACGAAGCTACAAAACTTGGGACACTTTTTCTAACTGAGCAATATATTCAGCATTTTTGAAAGAGGAGATTCTGATGGGCAAGCACTTTACAAAATGTGGCTGCTTCTTTGAGATGTCCTCTGTAAAACTTGTCCTAAACTAACACTAATTTGTCAAGTAATGTTTGCATAACCAGTGCTGTACTTCCCTAAATGTTACAGACATCCAAGTCAGGAAGGCTCTTGGGACTAGTTACATGCTTAAACTTTGTGATATTCATACAGGGTTTTTTTATTCCATTGCATTTAAATGTGATTCTGACACTGTACAAATCATTGTACAGATCACATTGTATTACTTACACCAAACCATTTTGTACCTACAGATCATACTTAGCATTTGATTTTCTTCACACTAAAAAATATTTGTAGGATAACATGAAAGCAAAAGCAGAGAGAGAAACTGTGGATATATATGTTACAATACTGTGAGATGAGAATGTCAGGATTTAATTTTATCAATATTTTAAGCTGATTTTCAATGTGGGAATCAGCTGCATAAATGAAAGTTTAAAACTGTTTCATATTCTGTGTCTGATATTCTGGTCATGTGTTACCAGTAATGTTTTTAAAAGACCAACCATTGCTACTAGTCGATAAACTGAATTTCTTTTTTCTTAAACTATTGTACAAAATATTTTTTCCATAATTTACTTAATGGAGAGAAGATCCATTTATGAAGAAATTCAACATCAGCTATCTAATATAAGTGCACAGAAATGTCAAAAATTATTAAACCTTTATGATCTAACATCCTGCTGAGCCAGCAAAATCAAAACCAGGTGGCTTTCACTACACATTCAGTCATGTTATACAGTGCTTTCCCTCAACTCTAGTTTTCTCAAAGAAAAGTTTCACCATAACTTTACCCTCAAGCATAATAATTCCCTATAAGCATAACAGGCTATGCATTGTCTATTCTATGCAGATTATCTTCTCTGCCACTTACTACCATGCTTCCAGCATGTGCTGCTCCTGGTTTCAGATGAAATAGCCATGACAAGAGAAAAGTGGACACAAGAAGCCAGATTCCACACCTGAAATCATACTGCAGGGGACCATTACTTAGACACACTGGGAATAGACAGCATTGCTGGGACACAAACTAAAGCTGAAGCCAGCAACAGCAAGATCTTCACTTACCCCTTCACTCAATCTCAGAAGTCCCCAGCACTTGGGAGGTGATCAGAATGTCAGCCGTGCGGTTAGTGCTTTCCAATCATGTGAAAGCAGCTGACAGTAAGACCACCTCCTTATCTAAGAGCAGACCCAACAGAGGCACTTCAGGTTCAGCAAATTATACATCTAACAAAAAAAAAAAAAACAAACCCACAAAAAAAACCCAAAACCCAAACACAAGGAAAACTGGTTTTATTTTCCAGACTCTTAGACTACTATATATTAAAGGATTCATACAGGAGAAACCAACAAGCCTTAGCAATTGGTAAAAAGATTTGCAACCCACATCATAGCAGATGCCAAAGTGAAAGCATTTGCCTCATTAGTCCACCCAAAAACCTCTAAGTCTCAGATGCTATGTGCTAATGCTGAGATCCACAACAGTAGAAAGCACCTCACCTTGAATGTCCATTGTCTAGACCCTCTCAAAACAAACCGGCCAGTGAGTGCCCTCTGAGACACTAAAAGAAAGTTGTAGGCTACAGCAGACACTAGGAACCAGTGTTCCAGTAGCCAATCTTCCAACTGTGAAATGGAGAGCTGAAGAATCATTATCACTGTACACTAGCTGCAACCATCTGTAAGAGTGCTCTCCAACAGATTTCCTTTATTTATTATAACTGCATGTACTGGAAGAAGAAAGAGGGACAAAAACCTGAGAGCCACAGAAAACCAATGAATTTTTCTAAGCTTTGTTAAATTGCAAGTTACTGGCAAAGTAACCCCATCACTCAGTACTGAAAGTGCTGAATCCTATCTCTAGAAATTACACTGGGCAGATAAGCTACCTCTTCAGTTCAAAATCCTTGCAACAGAACTGAGCAAGGGCTAGCTTAAAGACATGTCTTCTTCCTTGAGAAACTGGCACATATATGGAAATTTCTGGATCAGAAATCTATACCTACCAATGCAGGACCCAGTCCAGAGTTCATCTAGCATTCTGATCTTCAAGGATCATGGGAATTCACCAAGAGTTTTTGTTATGGTGCGGTCAGGTCTCGGAGAAATCATGACTTGCTCACCAGAACATGTTCCTTTCTGGTAAGTCAACCATAGAAGCACTACATCTGCCCCAAACAGCTGGAACCATTCAGAGAAAGAACCTGAAGGAGAGAGGCAAGAACCTTCTTTCTCTTCTAACCTCATCAGCCTGACTGCTGCTGAAGAAAATCATAGCAATTCTTTAGCTCATGGCTGCAGGATACAGCACCACTTCACCAGGGAGGGCTGGCCAAGGTTCACCATAAAGCACTAATAATGTCACAAGCCTTCCTGGAGGGAAGGACTAAAGCACAGATGGGAAACGGTACTTCCATCACTTGACCCTTTACTCCTGGAATCCACAATAATCAACTCTCTTCCCTACCCTTTTTGATTTCAGAACAAGTGATGAGTGATTTCATATATAATTATGTCAGTTGTCTTTTAACATTTGTAGGTCAACTGCATTTCCAGACCTCAGCTAGCAATATTTTCTTCTGACCTGGAATCTGGCTCTGATGTACTGTGTGTTCAACACAGCCTGTGCATACTCACAACAGTTCTTACAACACACCATGTCCATCTGATCCTTTGTTACGGGGGGTTTGCTGCATGATTTTTAAAAAATTAAGAATACAACTGACCAGACTGAGTAGATTCAAGTTTCAGAAATACACACATAACCTCCAAGCAAGCCTTAATCACAGACAACCTTACAATACATGTAACACATAAGATCCAAACTCAAGACTACATAGGTGATGCTGAGAACTTAAAAGAGCAGTATGTAAAGTTTGCAGTCATGAAACACTCTCCACTGACTGAAGACGCAGAGATGCCAATCCACCATCATTGCCTTCCTGGATTTTTTTTTAAACTAAGATCTCACCATGGCCATGACTAAAAATCTCCAGTTGTCTGGAAGAACTCTTCATCGTGGTTGAAAGTGATCCAAGTTCCAATGTCACTGTCACTGTCACTTCTCAGCCCAACTATCTCAGCCCAACTATTACAGAGTCTCAAAATGAAGCCCTTGGCACTTCAGAAGATAACTGGTACTGGACATGGCACTGGGACTCTAGCAACCCATGTTACCACATGCTTGTCATATTGGTCTTCTACATTTTACACTGGTTCCCACCAGAATTCCCTCTAATCCAGCTACTGTAGCCTGCACCAGTGACACAGAGGTGACCACCTCTGACTGCTGACTGAGGATCACAGGAGGCAGTCGGGCTCTTTCTCCACAATTCCCCACTCAAAGTGGACAGACTTCCTGAAAGGGAGCCTAAGCTTTTTGATGGGTTGATGTAAAACTTGCACTGTGAACTAAGGACTGGCCACAAGCACCCACCACCTTCCACTCCAGATGCATGGCAAGTTTCTCTTTTTTTGCCTGCTCTAGTACAAATACACAGCAGCATGTACTTAAGGGGGCAGAAGGAAAAATCCAACTCTTTCCCCCTGCCAAGAAGCCCTTTCTGAAACAAAACACTCCACTGCACACAGTGCTCTCCATGGGGACAGAATAAGACAATAAACAGCACACGACAGATGTTAGTTCATTGCTTAATGTACTTGTGGAAGCTACTCAGATCCTATGGCAATGAGTGTGGTATGGAACAGAACAAGTGTATCCCATTACATTTTACTCCTGATTTTAAAAATATGGATAAGACTTTATTTAAACATTGTGGAAGACAATCACCAATGGAGAAAAAAAATCTTTAAAAAAGATCTGAAGACAAGTGGATGCGTGTTGCATGACACCCTCCTTATGCCCAGTGCTATCAAAAAAAGATGCCATAGTTATTAGCAAGGATGTAGCTGACAGATTTTCTCTTTCAAAATCCTACAAAGGAGCATTAAAACTAACCATAAAAATAAATCCAAGCAGAAACTTGCTGGACATGAACTTCTCCAAACTGCAATTTGATTTACAGATTTTTAGTTTGAAGCAGTTCAAGAAATTGAGTGACTTGAGATAGGATTAGCACACCATTAGCATGCATAGGAGGAGGATTTCTTTTAAGAAAAAAAACCAAACAAACCAGCAAACCAAACCCTAAAGGTTAGTTGAAATACTAATGATTTCAGAAGTAAAGATCAGATAAAATGTGATAAAAGTGCTACTGTTCATGTTTCTCAGATAAGACTTCCTGCAGTGCCAAGGTAGATACCAGAATTATTAAAAGGGATCAAGAGTTACTTTATCATGTGTATTGACCAGTACTTCCACATCTACACACAATATTAATAATTACTTTTTGATCCAGATAATGTATTTATTTCTTGACTTGTAACTACAACTTGTAGTGGAAATGACTGTATTTAATTTAATAGAATTACATCAAAGCACTAGCTTCTGAACAGCTCTCTTGAAAATACAAAAATTAGTACTTTCTTGTGATTATAGAAATGTGTGCTAGATTATGATAACACAAGTGACAGAAACACAGAAAAATATTTTAAACGTATCAAGCAACTACTAAGTTGAACAAAATACATGACATTTAAGGCACAAACACAGGCACAAATTCACAGCTGGGATAAAAGTAGAAGCTTTAAATGTCTTAACTTCGTCATAAAATAGGGATAAATGTAATTTATGATGCTCATTTGTAATACTGGTATATGCACATAAGCATGAAAAGATATGCTCACATAATAACTGAAAAGTTTTTACCTCTCTCCAAACCCCCTATTTTCTTATTATTAAATCCCATCTTTTTTAAAAAAAAAAATTAGGGTGGGGTGTTTTAATATATCTGTAAGGAAGATTAAATTAGTTGTTTAACTAATTTGTTAATTAAAATTTTTACTTGAAAAATTGCTTAAAAGACCTTAATTTCATATCCACACACACCCCACACACACACACCCACCCCCCCCTTCCCCCTTAGGTTTACACATTACATTCCAGAGTACCTGGAATCCTTTAATGTATTTATATAAAATACAGGTACTTGCAACTTTATTTCCAGAAGCAGTCACAAAGACAAGTCTTCTTGCTGAAATGGGAGTTCTGGGTTCTTCATTTTCAAACAAAGATTTTTAAATGATGTTTTCCATCAATCATTTCCTACAACCTCAACTTTTAAAGACATTTGACAATTTCCAATGCTTTACAAATAACTAAGAAAACAAAGGGTAAAGCAGTTATAGAAAAATTAAAAAAAAAATCCTAAACCAAAAGCCCCACTCTTTTATTTATTTTTATTCTATAAACGTGCAGAGAAATGATAGTTTACTACCTTTCATTTCCCTACTATTTTCCCTTTAGCAAAAGGATCTAACATGTGTAAAGCAGTGAATGCCACATATCCCACTCCTGACCTGTGCACTTTTCAGTTCCATTCCAGACAGTTTATGTCCTGCTTAACACAGAACTTTTTACATGTACCTGGAGGAACCACTATAGGCCACAGTAGGACTTCCTGGTAAGTAGGCATCAAGCAAATCACTGCAATCAATAGCAGGGGAACCTATCCTCTACAAAATAACATTTATTTATTTATTCATTCATTCATTCATTCATTCATTCATTTATTTATTTATTTATTTATTTGCTGCATGCTACTTAACTTCATCGTTGGGAAAGGAGGGACAGGAAAAAATATTGATCTCCAGGAAGAATATGTGGAAAATTTGCTGACCTATGGCCTCATTCCATGGAAGAAGAGCTCCCACTAACTTCAAGGGAATATTTAGTCGCATAAGCAGAACAAGACTGGCACTTAATCACTGAGGTTACATACAAATGTGAAAACAATCAAAAAGATAATTCGAGGGAGCAGTGGACTGACTGTGCAGCAGCAGAATATTATTTATATACAAATGGTGGGCTGGATAACCACTAAGTACAGTGCTTCAACAGGTATTCATAATCTTATCTACTAATGCAAATATTTGACTGAAAGCTTTAGCGAGAACCTGCAGTACCGTGCACAGCAATAGAACCAAGTTATTTACATGGAAACAGTGCAATCCCACAACTAATTTAAGAAATTGCTTGGTAACATGATCAGTTAAACTAATCTAAGGTAAGTAATGAATGTTTTTGAATACTGAAATGCAACCCATTCCACAGTACAAGCAAAACATCTGCTTGGGATGAGTCTTGCTCTTCAGAAGCAAAGGCAAGTGCTCACTCCATCAGCTTTTTCCATCTGGTGAAAGCAATCTCTAGAAGTTTCATTTTATGTATGTCTATGCTACAGTGGCTAAAATGGATCTGAAGTTTCCATTATAAACTGTAATTTTTGGGTGTTTGTAAGTTAACTATAAATATTCCCTCCGGCAAGAAACTTGTCATTAAGTTATCAGCCTGTAACAGATTGTGAAAAGGTTACTTTCACTGTTATTTTTTCACATAAAATGTCCAAGGCAGTTTACTGATTGAAGACACATCTATCACCAAACTCCTACTTTTTAGAAATGAAAACGTAACAATTCATTGCTCTAGGACGAATCTAATGTCATTTGCAATTTTTTGAAATTAGGGCAGCTATGGTAACAAACAGTGAATAGTTATGGCTACTTTAACGAGTAAATATCTTCCACTGGCAAAATCAACTGTTCATAGCTCCATCTTAAAGAACATAAATGATAGCATTCTTTTCTTTTCTCTTTTCTCCTCTCCTCTTTTCTCCTCTCCTCTCCTCTCCTCTCCTCTCCTCTCCTCTCCTCTCCTCTCCTCTCCTTTCCTTTCCTTTCCTTTCCTTTCCTTTCCTTTCCTTTCCTTTCCTTCTACGTAGTACAGATATAGTTTGCTGTGTGTTTTTTTCCCCTATGCCTACAGTAACCTCCAGAATACGTCTCTGAAAATCCCAAACACATCATCAGCTACCCCAGCAAAACCCCAAGACAACCACAGTTTATGGGCACAAGGCTGCAAACTCTTAGGTGTCATTAACTCTGCGTGCATAAGTACCTCCACTGACAGAAACAGCAGCCTACATATGCTGACAAGTTTACAGCATTGGGCTCTCTTGACTGACTCCTAAAAGGACATCACAGGGTTTAATAACTGAATAGCAAAGTCATACCATAGAATTCTGCAGCAATAGTATGGTTATTATTTTTTCAAACTAGCTCAAATGGATCAGTGAATCTGTCTTCGTTTTGCCAATTATCTTTGTCTTAATTCCAGAGAAGCCGAAAGATCCACTTTAAATAAGGAAAAACTTTTAAAACAGCCTTTGATTTCACAGGAAGCTGATTACATGGGTATTAGAGACATATTTTCCCCCTGTAAACTGTTGCTAAAGAAGTTGCCTGAATTTCATACACCTTTGAAGACAAGGAATAGATACCAGCTGTGCTGCAACTGCCCAGTCTGGTACCGTCAGGTAAAACACTTGTAGCTGAGTATTACTGTTTTAACATTAAGTTTGAACTCTGCAACAGACAGCAATTTTCTTTCATAAACACCTCTAAAACAACTGATTCATAATAGATCTAAGTTTTTAACCACTACTAATTGCAAATGGACAATAAAGGCAAGAAGGTGATATGAAAGTGATTTCAGTGATACTCAAAACAAGCACTGTAACTCATAAAAGTTGAATTACTCCAAGAACTGGTAAGACACATGACAAACAAAATGCAGTATTATTGTGAAAAGGCCAAAAGATAAGGGTATATACTTACTGCAAGTGCAATTTCAGTTCCATTCAGTTGACAAGAGCACAAAGTCCTTTAACCTGATTAAACCATTACTGCGGTGCCTCTAAGATATTCATGTTCAAATACACAAGCTCTTCTTCTTAATCTAAATCCAATCACAAACTAGTCTTGGACATGCTCCACCCTTGCAATTACATACTGCTCTCGGTGATCACATTCCACCTTTTTTCCTTCCCTCCTCCTTTTCCGTATTGTAGCCGTTTTTATTCAGTGCTCTTCTGGGAGCATTATCTCTCATCTAATAATCACATTAATTAGAAATTTTAATTTTGGCATTTAAACTACATGAAACGAGTTTTGACAAATCATACAATTCTAGGGGCAATAACAACATAAAAGTAAAGGCCTTTTTCATCTGCCTCCGAACATATATGAATTTCTAACAGACAAAACCAGAAGAAGACATGTTATCCTCTTGCCTTCTGTAAACAAGATGAGACCCTCAATTCACGTAGGTGCTCTGGTAGTGCACTGACTTGGAAATAAAAGCAATAAACACAGCCTTTCGCTTTCACAGTTGAAATACTGAGTAGGTGCACCAATACCTGCCAATGGCAGGATGTATTTTTTAATCTTCAGAATAATGGCACCTTATTTATATGCCATCTTGATGTAAATAAAAGCAATAAAAGGAAAAGTAACAGTATATTGAAACAGTATTTTCTGTTAATTATTAATGTTATATAATTAGTATGCTTACAGTAAATCATAAGTGCTGGTCTGCCTGATTTCACAACACCAATCTCAGCTCATAGGGAGTCTGGCTGGAATAAACAAAGCAGTGGTACTTCAGCAGGTCTGTATCATTAACAAAGCCAGTGTAAATAAGCAGCCTTTCCGTTACATACTGCCCTTCTATTTTAATCTTTGTGGTCAAAAAGTAGTTTGTGCGAATAGAAACAAAGTGTTTACAATGCTGATTAGTTTTGAATGTATCTGCATGGAGCAAAATAATAATGATCCATACCTTTCTGAGAGCTATCTCAAGGGAAAGATCAGGAAAGTGACAACAAAGACGTGATATAACAGCAAGCAATTTTTTCCTCAAAGCTGCCCAAGTTCCATACATTGCTGAGGACTGATTCTCGAAGACATTTCCCTTTTTTCAATCCCCTTTGGATCCTTGACCATACAGTTTGAACTGACTTGAAAAATAAAGTGGGTGGGGTGGGGAATGAGGGGAAAGGAAGACAAAACCCCAAATTGTCTTGTCTGGCATTTTCAGCATTTACATGGCTAAATTTATATTGCCAAGACAATTAAAGCTTATTGGCCTCAATACTAAAAATTGACTTATGCTTAGCAACCCTGCAAATTACAGCATTTGCTGCACACAATAAGGCAACCAAATTAAGGGCCTCTCAATGTATACAATACCTCCTTCCTTTCTAAGTGTGCTTTGCATAGGCCAGTGGCTCTGCGGTGATACACATACATGCCGCGTACCACAGCCTGGCTTTAAATTGCAGGGGCAGACAGCAACAGAAGTTAGTTTAATCTAGATTTTGGAGATATAAAATTGCAGAAGACAGAATGCAAGCTGGCAAATCAGGCTGCTGAGACCTCAACATCATGGGAAAACATACTGCTGGCTTTTAGCCCGTTTTTTCTTGAATACCTCTCTTCGCTTATACTTGCTACTGCTTAGAGAAGTGAATCAAATACTGTTGTCTGTTTTTTTTAAAATGGGTTGCAGGTTACCTGTAACAGAAAAATGTAAGCTCCTCTACACTAGTATCTTCCTTTTTCATTTTTAATTTATCGTATATACATTGGTTTTTTTCAGTCCTTGGTGATTGGATTTCCTCTATTTTTGGAATGTTTACTTAATGTTTGACATCTTAATGTTTCCTCCGGACAGTCAGTTTCTCCAGCTTTGTTTTTGTTTTTTTTTTTACACTACTCACACAGCAATAGGGAAGAGAAAAAACCCCAATAACAGTTTTCAAAAAGCCTCTCCAGGAAACTGGATTGTAAAACTACAAAATGTGGCAGAGTGACAAAGCAGGGGGAGACCTTACATATTTTAACTAACATTTTGAAGCTGACAAGATTTCAAGTTCAGCGTTTAAAAAACAAAAAGGAACATGAACATATTTTGCTCGATTGAAAGAGAGGGCTTTGACAGGGAATAGAGGGAAACAAAGAAACGTGCTTGTATTATGAAATGCAACAAAAGGCAAAAAATGCTGAAAAAAAAAATCAATTGATAGGATGACATTTTCTTCCCACAGAGACTTTACACATTCCACTCTTTCACCACTTCTCAAAGCCCCCATATTTTTTCCAATATTTCTATATATCTGAAGCTGAAACTCTTTCTTGCTTCTCATTTTCCCACATTTTCTGTATTTTACACTTCATTAGGACTGTGCACTTCCCCAAGCAGACCGTCTCCAGAATGCAGTGCGTAGAGGCGAGGGCTGAGCTGAAACACTACAGAGCAAACCGCAGCCTTCAAGTGGCACCTTCCCTGGGTGCAGTCAGCTGGCACTGCGCGCCTGCAGCGTGAGGGACACGCAGCATGTGCAGCTGCTCTGCACTTCAGGTGCAGAAAAAGTTTCTACTTTGTTTTCAAAAGCCATTTCTAAGTGACTTCTGTGCAACCCCACTGAGTTTCCATCTAAAGGCTTCCAGTGGTGCTCTTTAACTAAGGGAGGGAGCCAAACATACCTGAAAATCAGGAAAGGCTACAAATAAATTTTTGCTATTTGTGGTTGAAAAAAATAAATTCAGTAACGCACAATTCAAGGCAAAATAATCACACACTACAGGATGCTACCTAGCAGCTACAGAAGGACTTTTTCAAACACCATTTTGCTTTTACTCATTTTCTACCACATTTTCATTTCTAAGTTTTAATACAAAGCAAATATAAAAGTAAATAAATGGCTACAAAGAGAAGTAAAAGCTGTTGTATTTTGTGCAATTACTGTGAAAAATCCACATATTTCTATTTCTTATACAAAATATCTTCATTACTCCACAACTAGCTCCTATTTGAAAGAATGCTCAAAGCTGTCCTTACAAGTACTTTATTATGAAAGGCAGATAGAAATAGTTTTGACTGAAGTGGAATTACTATTCAATGAAAAGTAAAACGAAAAAAATACTAGGATAGTCAAGCATGGAGACAACAGGCTCAAATCAAGGATCTGTATTTTTCCACATGAAATTTGATGTTAATTTTCCAGCTATATTAAATTACCACATACATTTTCATAATTAAATTTTATAATGTGACACTTCAATAAACATTAGCTAAATATCACAGGCACTTTAGTTTACCACAAGAGAATTCAGCTGTGTATTCTAAATTAGTTGCATGCTCCTGATACACTGCTATTGTGAAAAAAGTCCTACTATGAATGATAAACAAATTTTTCCCAGTTTTACAAATCAGCAAATATAAGGAGAAACTAATCTGAAGGACATTTTGAAATACAGATTTTATTACAACTTGAATGGAGCAATGAGAGAAGACACTGTCTAGATAAATGTTAGGTGCATTTTTTGGCATATTTGCGCCTTCTTCACAACTTGCAAACAAAACTCTGCTTTGCAGAGTAAATTAGTAGGTCCTCATGTAAAATGGAGATACAGTTTTGCACTGCTTTTCTGACAGGTGTGCATACAATAATATGCCATTGCTGGAAAAAATATAAATTTCATACAAATCCTTTAAAAACAAGCAATACAACATTTAGAACATAATACATTGAATGGATACTTGCAACAGTTTATGAACACTGACATAACAGATCTGACCGAACTGATTTAATGATAAAACTTTTGAAAAGGATCTCAGACAACCATCTTGTAACAACAGTGCTAAAGAAACAAAAATAACAAAAAGAGGGGACACAAGTTATTTCTGACAATCTTATAATCAGACAAGTTTGTGTAGTGGACATTAATAGTCACTGTGTTTTTTGCCATGCTATGTGAGCTAGCTACTGCTCAAAAAGAGACATACACACTTTTTTGAAACTAGGGAATCTGAGCTGCAATTGCTTTGCAAGACTTAGGTGTTAAGCATTGAAGACAAACTTCATTTTGCAGCAGTACTTGTTCAGACAAAATCCTACAGATTTCAGTGAAACTCATCTGCATAAGGATTGTAGGGTGGGGCACAGCTCCTTCTGAATAATCATTTTATCATACACACACTATGATAATTTATTTTGACATTTTATATTCTTTGGTTAGCTTTAAACTTTCAGTGCAAAGCTGAAACATGTAAACATTAAAGAACATAACATAGAACAAAGTGCTGCAGGCAACAGCCTTGCTCAAATCTAACAGTGATTGAGGTCAACACATAACGTACACCCAACCACCATGTTCACAGCTTTTATTATTGAGGACATCTCCACACTGTGTCCACTCTTATTTAGGGATATCATCTATACTGATATGGGTCAGAGTAATTTAATATAGAAAAAAAAGATTTCAAACTAATATACATGTACGGAGCCATGCCAATTTACACACTTAAAAATGTTAAAATTCAGTATAGGTGTACTTTCCAACTCAAAACACTCATAGTTTTTAGAAACTAGCGGCAAGCTACTATAGAATCTAAGCCAAAAAAAAAAAAAAAAGTATCTAACCAATGCATAATAAGTATATATTATCAAGCCATTTTCTGACATATGCTTTGGTCATTGGAGATCTGTCCAAAAACTTGTTCTAGGGAGCTGATTTTCAGATGTCTCTAAATACTTTAGAGAAACAAGTTGTGGCCATGTAGGCAAATAGACAAATGCTAAGCCTTGACTTTTGCAACTTTAAACAGGGTGTTTTACATGAGCAAACAGTGAAAATGGGAACTTTGAAAGGCCCTGAGATGGAAGGCTTACAATTTACTTGTCAGCTATGAAACCAGATTGTACTGTACTGTTACAATAATTCATTGCATGAGAAAATTAGGGGGTTTTATTTATACACACCTGTGAAGCCAATCCTGATACCTTTACACAGCCATCCCTCCAATGTTTTTGCTTGTACAGTAGTGGCAGAATGGGATCTTTTTCTCCAATTTTTGTACTATTTCATATTGGAATTAGGAGCTAAATCAGACTTAGATGTTTACAATCCCTTGTAAGCTGTGCGATTCCCAGCTTCTGAGCTACAGGAAATATATCCACAGTGTCTATGTACTTCCAACTTTGTAAAAGGGTGAGTGTACTTTTGGCATATGGTACTGTATGTAAAAAAATTTTATCACATGGAAAAGAGAGGCTTAAACATTTACAGGGGAGCTTAAATACTCTTTTCTAGATAAACTTCCTTTCTGAAGAAACGTAACATTAAAAAAAAAAAGACCCAAACAAAAAAAGGTAGCTAGATGAAATGAGCTTAGTTGCCTCAGTTCAGTGTCTACTATTATAAAAAACCCATCCATATCAGAAAAGCTGCCCTCACAACTGGCAACCTTGATGGACATGGGGATTGAATGAGTGTGGAAATTGAATTACTCCCTCTCTCCCTGTAGGTGGTCCTTACGGAGCAGTGTACTGGAGTGTGTCAGAAGTCAGCAGCACTCCTGCCCATGATGCGTCTGTTCCATGGACACAATCCTTCAGACTGCAGCTCTCTCAGTATGACAGTATTCAAGGGAGCTAAATACAATTTTTTAAAAAAAATCTCTCTTTGAAAGAGTAATTTAAGATAAATGTCTATTTGCAATAGACATTTGCAATAGGAACTCTCATTGCAGGCTCCTGCTAATCTAATTTAAGCATGATTTTGTTTCCACTCAGGAAGTTTAAATTAATTTAGCTGTTCCTGAACACTGTTACAGAAAGATCAAGGATCCAGTGGCTCACAACTACAGTTCCTAGTTCAACAGCCACATTTGCTACACAGTCAGGTTATACTGAAAATTTGTTTGCTTTAGCTACCACTACATGAGACTCATACTATTACACTGTTATCCCATTACATTCAGTTTTTAGACTTGCAGAGATTGCCTAGAGACTGAAAAGCAGAAGTATTCAGATCATCATGTGTGCTAAATTACCAGCTGTGAGAAAATCTCTGGCATATTCCCCACAATGGTGAGACTATGTCATTAATGCACCCCAACATTGAGAAGTCTGATGTGATCTGCTTTCCCATTACTGTTTGCTTTCTTATTCTGTAGTTAATAATAATAATACTACATAATAATAATAATTATTCAGTATACTTTGCACTCAGGACTACTTTGTAATTTAAAAAGTTGTGGTTGGTAATTTATTTTGTGCATGTAAGACATCATTTTGGTGAGTAACGATAGGCAGGACAAAAACTATGATCAAAAACGTCAAAATGGCTATGAAGTCAAACTGAAATCTCCAATTGTTTTTCAGAGACTTGCAAAATAGGTTCAGAATAAAGGCAATTCTTCCATTCAACTCTTCCATAATTACATGGAGGATTCCATCAAGTAAATTAGAAAATCAACACATTTTACTCTCTGTGAAGTTTCCTAACTCTAGGACTTTTCTCCCACTGTCCCTTTCAAAAATGAAAGGTAAATATTGACAACCAAATGAAGACAATGAATTAAGACAGTCAAAATCACTGTTTGAGTTATGTCTAATTAGATGAAGATCTCAGTCCAGAGGGTCAAGTCAGCTTCTCTTTGCATGCCACTCCTATATACATGAGGGCAAGTATCATGAGGTAACCCCTAAACAGACAGACTGCCAGCATGATATAAAGAGATGCTTTGTCCTTATGCAAAAATTCATTGTCAGCATTTAAAAAAAAAAAAAAAAAAAAGCAAAAAAACCCTAGATGTTTCCAGGCACTGCTTTGACATGAACAGCCATGGGGAATGCCCAAGGATCATCACCACAATCAACATCTTAAATTGAGTTGCTTGCTATTCCTGGCTGATATGACAAGGTTCTCCCTGCTGATTTTTCATGTAAACTCACAGGCTGCTACTATGAATGGCAAGGAAACCCCCCCACCTCATTTTCTTCACAGCTTTCTCTAAGAAATTCAACACACAGTTCAGAAAATATTGTTAGATGAAGCTGGCTGCACTCCTAGAAATAAAAAAAAAAACCAAAGTTTCAGTAAAACCTGTCATCTCCTTGTAAATTATACCTTAAAAGCCCCCAAAACAAACAGGAAAAGATACTATTACCTAATGTCTGAAAATTCAGAGAATATATTCATTCATGAAAAATACTTCTGCAAGTGAAATGAAATAAAATTATTTCCTCTGTTTATTACAGAGTAAACAAGATACCTTTTTAACCTGTGCCTTCCTGGAAATAGTACATTCTTCTTATTTATCAAGAAAAATGAACATTGGTCTTGGTGCAGATAATCTTATTAGCACCAAAAAAAAATGATCAACAAGACAGAATTGGACACTGTGTTTTCAGAGAGGCATGCTACAACAGTTTCCAGTGTGATCCACAACCCCCAAAATTCCCTCTCTCCAGTTAAAACAGCTATCCAAATTCATGCTACTGAGGTAAAACCATCATATCCTCTATGCTTTTAAGAGTATTTTCAGAGAAATACCTTTACTTGCAAGCAACATATCCAGAATTCATTCATTGCTAATCTCAGTGAGCAGTTTAATCCCATCATCTTTCAGATCATTCATGTGGCCATGACTGCAAATGTAACGTTTGTGGCCAGTCCAAAACACAGACAAGATCAAAGGAACTATAAAAAGGCAGCCCCAACTGGGCTGACATTACATGCTTGCCTATAAAATTGGACTACAGCTTCCATGGCCACAGCCTTCTCTCAACATCAAAGCTGTATCAGGCTCCCTAACACCTGAAGTAAACAGAAATTTCCTTCTCAGGAAAGTAAGCCCTGACAGTCCCAACATTTGCTCAAAGGAAAGCACTGTCATGTTGCTTTATGTCACAGTGAAGGCATTTTATTTCAAAGACAACAAGGAGCTGCAGAAACCTTCTATAAGATGTAAACATATCATAAGACCTTTTTCTTGCACTATACTATGCTGGTAAATGAAAAGGCTTCTGCTCTCAGAAGACTATTTTCAGGAGAGCTGGTAGAGACCTGCACAGCCTGCATCTCCACCCACAGCCCACAAGGGATCTCCCTCCAAGAGGCACAGATCTAGTACATGGTATTGACATTTTGGGCAAAGTGTTAGTACTAATTATAAGTTTAAAACCAAAGCTAAGTGCCACCAGATCACCACAGAAATTAAAGCCTGTGGCTGCTCCTACCTGCTCTGGCTACACAAAGGGGTAATGACAGTTCATTAAGCCTGTTAAATTACAAGTTGGCAGCAAACAGATAAACTCAAGCATGGGTAGCAGGGACACTCTTATGTCCCAAAGGACCATATGAGGTTGAAACTTAATTAGCACTGTATTTACAGCTCCAAGCTCTGTTCTGTAAGCCAAAGATTAGAAGTATAAATTATGAAAGAAACAAACACTGTCCTAATCACTGTCTTTCAGTGACAACTATACAAAGCAGAGGGTCACCAAAAGCTCTCGAGGTTCTGGGTGGGCACAAAAACCAACTCCACAGCAGCACCTGCCACAAATGCTGTCTCCTTTCCTTCTAAAAATGGTCATAGTACATGGTGGAGTCTGCATACCCTGTAACAGCTGATTTCACGTAAAAATGAGTATCTGCTAATGCAACTGAAACACAGCAGGAATTTTGTTTTGATGCATGATTTTCTATGTATATAATGGATCAAGGGTTTAGGAAGAACACAGATGAACGTTAATTTTCAGGTAAATAATTCACATCTTTCCAAAGTAAAAAAATAGTATTTTTGAATGCTGATAAACACAGGTCCCTCCTCTTTGTTCTAGAACAAAGTGAAATTACAGTATTCAAAGTTGTCATACTCAATTATCTAGCAAAGCAGAAAGCTCCTCCTGACAACTTTTCAGTTTTACAGCAAAACGCTGCTTAGACATGATGACTCTGATAAAGTAGCATACTTAGAGCACCAAAATCAATAAATTCTAAGTTTATACCAATTTCAGATTTGAAACTAGAGTAAGAAGATACACACACAAAGTAAAACCATGCTCTCCTCTCGTCACTCTGAACAGGACACAGCAGCAAAACAAACAACAAAGTCCGGTTTGATCAACAACTGTGCATAATCCAGGCACAATATTTCATTTAAAACCTGCAAGTTTTGATGCATAATGCAGTCAAATGTGCATAGAGCCCATTTAACAAAGCACATTCAAGAACAAAAAGATAGCTATCACTATTATTAACTTAGAATCAGCTAACCACTCCAGATCCAACAGGCTCCACTGCCAAACTCTCTTGGGCCACCTCTCTCTTCGTAAGGTAGAGTTTCAGATGAAACACTCTGCCCCATCAAAATCAAAACCAAAACCCTATTTTCAAGCAGAAAACCATTTTACAGAAGTTCCATTTACCTGCCTCTGGAATAATCACAGTTAAACACTTTATGGTGTCAGCTGGAGAGGAGAGAAAATAATTTAGATTTCTATCCTCAGATTCCACTGTGATCAGCTTCAACAGGAAAAAATCCCTCCATTAATAAAGAAAGACTACAATGGACAAGGAAAACTCTGGTGGTTTCCATTAGCCCAAACAATACTAAAAGATACAGAAGGAGTTTTCAGGGTTTTTTGACAGAGGTGAAAGAGATCAAACTGCAGGGATTCCTACATTTGGAGCAAGAACTTCGAAGTATCTAATAAATTGGAAGTTGTTTCCCCATGTCATTGCTGATACTAGGGTCATTGACATAAAACTTCATTTTTGTCCAGAGCACAAGAAGAAACAAAGAAATAATTCAGGAACTGGTCTTTATGCTTTGATATCAAAACAGAGCTGTAACTATGAAACATTGCTTAACAGTCAAACTCTGGACAGCAAGTGTTTTCCAGTGCTTAATATATTGGTATTCAAAGCACATCTTTCACACCCTCTTTTACAGACATTCTCTATGCAAAAAAAGGTTTGAAATAATACATACTAGCCAAACCGTACCATATTACATAGGGGAAAGAAACAGCTGTAGAATACAGCAGGTAGTATTGCACTGCTCAGTCTATGGGGCAAAGGAACACAAGCCATGAAAACGCAGTATCTATTCTCATACAAACAATTAAAATACAAAAAACTTCAGGATTTAAAAAAAATAATCTAGGGCCATACCTGTAAAGCAATCAGTAATAAAACTAGATCTTTTTCCTTTCACCTTCACACAACATTATCTCATGAAAAAAGCTCACAAATGGTTCACCTACAATTAAGATCCATTTCTGGATGGTATCACTACTCACTGACTCCCCATTCCACAGAGTATGTGGTACGTTTTGCCATGGCAGAACTGTACATCAAAAATGAGTGAATTAAAATAACCTGTTGAACAATCTTTGATCAGGACAGAACTCACTGCTTCAGCACAGATCCCACCCACTGCAATGACCAGAGTGCTCTGACATTAAGATCAAAATGTGCTATTAGAGGTAGTTTAACAGTTGGGGTTAAAAAAAGAAAAGAGAAAATATTGCTGTCTTGCTACATTTTTAGGTAAGATGACGAAACCCTTCTTCCAAAATTTAACTTCCAAACAAATAGAGCCTCCTTTCCAGTTTCCCTTGTTTTAGTAAAACCAACTGAAAAAACGAATAGGGACAGTGGTGATTAATACGGTGCTGCTGCCAAGAACCCTCACCTAAGCATGGGGGAAACAAATTCTAACAATTCTTCTGCATGGTTGCAATGTGCACCTCCCAGGAGCATGTCCCCAAACCATGCTGTGGGGTCACATATCCCCCACAGTTTCCCTGGACACTACTGCTGTGAACACCAATGCTTCACTTTAGTTCAGGCATTCACTGAGGCCAGGGGAGAGCTGTTCTCTCATCCTGTCTGAGACCACCAGCACACTGGATCAAAATGTCATATTTTTCATGAGTTTTCCCACTTACTGTCACTCATTCACCCAGCCACCCACCCTACCCAGTAAATTCTGTCTAAAATCACAAGTCCTAAACCAACTTATTTAGCACAGTTTTGGCATTTTCCCCACAGGTTTCTGCTCCCAGCTTTACTACTCAAAACATATGCTGACTACAGTTGAGCAGAGTAGCACCATACTGTTGTTCTAAACCCCCACTACGGTATAAATTAGGTATAGTTTTATTTATGTCTCAACTTAAAGGGTGGACATTGCAGACAGATTTTACACATGCCGCAGTGGTGCCGTTCTGCCATGCATATGCCAAATTCTGCCACAGAGATGGCTGACTGTCAATTACAATTGAAGAGATGTCTGAAGTTAGTTTTTCCTTCTGAACATCAAAGACACTGAGAAGTTGCAACTGTACTGTGAAGTTCTGGTATACAACTAAAGCACTGCTTAAGGGTAAAATACAGAGTTATCGCTGCCTAAATGCATCAGTTAACCTTCAGACCACAACACAAACAGACTCTTTAGTCAGATTCTGGATCTTTATATAAAGCAAATAAAGAGTCAGCTTAGATGTCAGAAAAGTTGCCAGGGAAGCCAAAGAATTGTGAAAGAAACTAAAAATTAATAATGATTGTTCTTTGCAAGAGGGACAAAGGGATAATGACAAGACCATACAATTTCTAAGTAGCACATTATATTTAAAGACATTAAGTGCCTGGGCATAAGAGATAGTGTGAACGCTGAGTATGTGTAAATATTTACCTGCCTTCCTGAAATTACTAATTTTCTCTGTTAAAATGCTCAGGGCTGTACTTTATTTCCACCTAACCCCCCAATCCTTCCAGTGCCGAAATCAATGTTCCTTGGAAAATGGCTACAGAAAACACTTTTTGAAACACTGTCTATTAATAAATCAATGAACATCTGTATTTGCTGCCTTCTCTTCCTTCTTAGGAAACCACTGTTTTGCAGTGGCACATTTTATGCTGTACTGAGGTACTCTACAGACAGTTCGACATTGCCTGCTCGTACCAACCAACATGAGAATTAAGAACACTGCACAGGTGCTCAATATGTGAAAGGCTCTGGGTTACCTGAAAACAAAAGGGAGGCATTGATACCACTGCTACTGCTGTCAGGCTGAGCAATTTTAGCCAGTATATACATTTGTAAGTCAGCTTATAAAGTTGTCATCAATCCAAAACCAACATGCTTAAGATGTAGTGAACAGGGTTCACTGCACAAGGCTGTGTGTCATGAAAAGTCTTGATGGGCACTGTAATGTTTAATTTTTCATGCTGAAATTTTTCAGAAAAGAAGAAGAAAGGACTATATCAACATATTCTATCCTAAAACTCTGAAATCATAAAGAAATTTGCACAAGACAGACTCTATCATATCAGATGCAATACTTTGAAGAAAAAAAAAATCATCAGATCCGATCAATACAAATTTTCAGCACTGCTCAGCAAAGCAGAGTTAGGAAGGGCATATACTTCTCAACAGCACACACACTGGCACAGTCTTACTTTTAAGCAAACTAATGTCTTGATCATAGCATTTCGCAGACACCAAATAAAACTCTATTTGCTATATCTTGCATTTACCCACGGGTTTTCTCAGCTAGATAGGTCTTGTCTCACAGTCCACACCAGAGATCAAACACTATCCTTCAGACAGTCACTTAATCAGATTCAGGAGGAATTGAGTAAGCATATCTGGTTATTTTAAAATTTAGGTTCAAGATTGAATTTCTTCTGTGTATTTTACTTTCAGAGGCTATTACACATCATTCTTTCTGACATGAAAAATATTGCCAAACTGCACAGTCAAAGCTGGTAATCTTCCAATGCATGATGTATTGTACTTAATACATGCACAAGAGCTCTCTACAACAGATGCAACTATTCTGTACAACAGCACCAAGCATTACCAAGGTTCTCCCCGTACTCCTGCAGAAACACTAGCCTCTACCCATCCCCCACCCCTCCTCCCCCTCCGATTTTAGAAAGCTGAACCTGGTCTTTGAAGGACTTGCCTTCATCAGCTGGAAGCCAGTTGATGCTGTACACTGGGTGGAAAATAAGAACTATAAAGATCACCATCACTGCATGACCTCTTGGCCTGCAAAGCAATAAAACATATTGCACTCATAATCTGCCAGTTGACATAACTACAGGGTGCTTCTGTGATGAATGTAATGATTGATTTAAAGCAGTTGTTCTTTACATCTTATGTGCATATTACAAGACGGCTGTCCCACCCAGCTGAGAAAGAGAGGCAGAGAGACAAAAAAAAGAAAGAGAACAAAAGAAAAAGGCCAACAGAGGACCAAATGGAGGGACAGATGGTGACTGTAAACCCCAAATATTTGTTAAGTTCCTTGTGCCTATCAGATCCTCAGAGAATTAAAGCATCGGATAAGAAGAACAGGCATAATGTCCTCCTTCTGATCTTGTTCTTTGCCATTCTCTGCTATTAGTTTAATGAGTTTAATGATTCATACCATAGAAAACCACAGTGAGGGCTGAGGGAAGCCAAGCCACTTCCTTCTCCAAGTTCTGTAAGGAAGCTTGGAAGGAAGATGCATACTCACAAAAGAACAGCCTGTAAGTTCTGACAATTTCGGAAAGCTTGCTAACATGGAAAATACCGGGGGGAAAGAAGAAAATGGAGGGATTTCAACTGGCTTAAATGGTCACTGATCTCTTCCTGACAGCTGCAGCAGCCCCTGACAGCCAGAGATGGGCCTCCTGAAAATCCACAGTAAAAACTTTCACATTTGTGATGCATTGTAAGCACATACGACCCATAATGCACCTACGCAGCTTACAACAATATACTTTGAGAGAAACAGTATTTTCTTCCTCATCCATATGGTGCCAGAGAAAGATGTCAATCAGCACACTAAAAATCCTTCAACAGAGTTAATGCAATTACCAAGAGTGAGAATTAAGATTTTCCTGTTGTTTAAGGTTCTGCACAATGTCAGACAGAACCTGCTTCAAAGGCCACGGTCGCTTCAGATGGAACAAGAGAGACTGGCACATTTGCTCCATCCACGAAGACAATGTAAGACTTCTAGGTTCCTGCTACGATGGGCTGCCAGTTATTTTACCCAAAGTCACCAGGAATGTTACCTTATCTCTGTCTCTTTTTCATCATATGCAAAAGTTCATGACAGGGAAACATAACTGGTAAAATTTAGTAAATTAATGTAGTAAAAGCCCTGCCTGATCAGGCTTTCCCCAAAGAGGAAATCAAGTAAAACAAGCTACCCTTGTCACAGCACTGTTAGCTACACGGCAGCAAACCAGATGAATCAAGAATAAATTAAAAATTAAATTATTTCTGTTAACTTATGATGCACACACAGCACAATTAACTACTGTGAACTACTGGACTATGAAAGAAGTAATATAGCTAAACAAGCTGGGAGGAATTTTCACCTGTGTTTTAAATTAGTGTGTAATAGTCTGAAAAATTCTTTTGTCTAGCTAATATTACTCTTCACATGCACTCTGTGGGAGGGGCTGTACAGCATGCTTTGAAACTGGCTTAGGAGTCTTAGTCCAGCATTGGAGAGAGTGTGACTTTTATATGGACAACTTGGGTGGAGCTCAACACTGATCCTGTCCAAATTAATCCACATTCAGTTTAACTTAACTTTTGCAAAAACAAAAGACGAAGCCCCCAGACTCAGATACCCTTTTTCACAATGCTGAAAAATCACTGCCCCCAACCCTGATCTGACTTTTGTTAAAATTTTATTCACAAATAAAAACTTGAAAATATAATACTAGAAGATTTTGCATTCCCTTCATTCCCCTTGACAGATATTTCAACAGTTAGTGCTAGATGCTAAATTAATCTAAGGACTTCATCAGAATGTAATCACCACTTTGGTGTTTGTCCTATCATACACGGCTTTGCCTGATCACATTATATAATCCTAATTGAGGGTATGAAAAAGCAAAATAGATGGTCAGGAAATCTTGTTCATGAAACAGTGAAGTGAAATGAGCACTGAGTTGCTAACAGCACAACAAATAAAACTCTTTTTCCATTATGCAGCTTTATATGCAGTAACTGCATACCACATAAGGCACTGTGCAATTCAAACAGTAACAAAAACATCAAGCAGTTTTGAATGATCTCCAACATTCATCTTTTTTTCAGAGTTCTTTATTTTTGTGCTCATGTGTATCATTCCTGAAAAAGTACTACAAAGTACAGGAAAAGATGGATAGTAAGTGCAGCGGGCGGAGGAAGCAAGCAGCCGATTCAATGTGAATGATAGAGCAAGCTTCAACTTTATTGAAAGAAATCACACCTTATATAAGCAATCAACAATACACTACTTGCAACTCTATTGGATACATTTAAGAAACTACATTATAATGTCTCAGCCATTGGGTACATTTAAAAGATCACATTATAATACCTCAGCCCCCTGTGGCATTTCTGGTATGCATAAACATTTCCTCCCAGGGCTGTTTCCCATCACCCCCAAGGTCCTAATGCGCCCCCAACTTATGTCCCTGTTCTCACAACAATCCTCGTTAGCACAAGTGAGCCCTGGGTCTTCATCCTTGTTTACATAACTGTACCCTGAGTTCTTTCCTTTGTTTACCTCAGGTGGCTGGGACCGACTTCTGCAGGGAGCTATGGCCCTGTTCTGCTAGCCATTCTCCAACAAGTAAGTTGGAAGATAAAGTCAGTAATGTATGGCTCAGGAGCAGAGCGCTACAGATCACACACTGGGAATCACCACACTGTGTTCTTTGTGATACCCATTGATATAAGGACTGCACATCTGTAGTGAACAGAATTATTATGTTGAGTCATTTGTAGAAAGCCTAAGGTGAAATAGTTTGCCTAAAGGCATTCAGTTCATCAGTATTAAAACGAGAAATAGACTTGCACATCCTGATCCCTCATTGCAGGTACACTCAACATCCTACCTATCCCTCTGACACTACTATACAAGAATGACAAGGTTGCATGAGAAAGAGTTGCACATCATTAAAATGGAGCATCATGTAGCAAAACTGTGTTGTTCCAGAGGCATAAGAATCCCTGAAACCCAGGTTTTGACTGGATGTGTGTCCTGTGGTTGACCGTAAACTGACCTGAAGTTTATTCAAGCACTTCTAGGGCTACAGAGAGATTTCCTGTGTCTAACAAATCACAAGATCTTTTTCAATGGCATTATTTACTGACTCTCCTTCCTTTATTTGGCTAGTGTTTACTGTATTAGTTGTCTTTGACATCTGTCTTTCTGTCATACTTGATTTAAATAAGACAGGTTACTAGAGAAAAACATATGGATAAACAAATATACACTGAAATTAGCTTTACGTGACCATATGTGATAGAAAACAGGACAAAAATAATCTTTGATCCTTTTAGGAGGTGAAACATAAAATCTCTGAACAGCAACAATTAATACCACAATATCACAAGCCCATCCACTGCAATTACCAAAGGAATTTCCTGGGAGCCGATCAGCTTTCTTCCTCTCCTCTAAAATCAGATAGGAATGTCCTTGAAGCAAATATTTTGTTGTAGGAAACAAATAAAGGCAAAGGGGAAGAAAGAATAACTTAGGTAATTTAGATAAGACAGCGATGTAGCAGCAGACTCAGTTTTCAGATGTAATCTCTTCTCTGATAGCACTGCAGGAGAAGCATGAGGTAGACCAGTGCCTGTACTTTAGCAGAAAGGAGAGAAAATCCTGCATGAGACTAGGGTGACTTCTCAAGTTAACTGAGGCACGAGCTACCAGCTATTCACAGTTTTATGCCTCAGAGGATCTTAAGGCTGAAGAATCCAGCCTGGGCTGAACACAGACAGCAACTCCAGGGGCTATAAGATCATGCCACAACATCCTGTACTGTACCTTCAATACCATCCTCCCTGAAAAAAACAGAATACAGAACTTGGATAATTATTTGGCAGTTGGTATTCAGCAGCTCAGAAGAAGAAAACTGGAGTAAGCCAGGTAGAATAACAAGAATACTACATCTGAAGCGCATGTATGCCAATGCATACAGCATGGGTAACAAAAAGGAGGAGCTTGAAGCCATAATGAAACAGGAAAATGATGATGTAGTGGCTATAACAGAAACATGGTGGGATGTCTCCCATGACTGGAGTGCGCCAGCTGATGGCTACAAACTCTTTGGAAGGGATAGACAAGGAAGGAGAGGTGATGGGGTGGTGCTCTATGTTAGGGGCTGTTATGATTGCTTCAAGTACAGTGTAGTGAAGACAGTGTGGAGTGTCTTTGTGTTAGAATCAGGGGGAAGGCCAACAGGGCAGATGTTGTAGTAGGAGTCTACTGTAGGCCACCCAACCAGGACAGAGAGGTGGATGAAATATTCTACAGGTACTTAGGTGAAATCTCACGATCACTTGCCCTTGTTCTTGTGGGTGACTAACTTCCCAGACATCCGCTAGAAATACAACACATCAGGGCAGGACCAGCCCTGGAGATTCCTGGACTGTGTGGGAGATAACTTCCTGACACAGGTTGTGAGTGAACTGACCAGAGAAGTTGCCCTGCTGGATCTCTTCTTTGTGAACAGAGAAGGGCTGGTGGACGATGTAGAGGTTGGAGGTCAACTAGGGCACAGTGATCATGAAATAATAGAGTTCTCTATTCTTAGAGAGGCCAGGAGAGAGCTAAGCAGGACTGACATCCTGGACTTCAGAAGGACTGACTTTGTCTTGTTTGGGCACCTGCTTGACAGGATCCCTTGGGAGATGGTTCTGAAGGGTATAGGGGCCCAGGAAGGCTGGGCGCTCTTTAAGAAGGAAGCGTTAATGGCTCAGGAGCAGGCGGTGCCCAGGTGCTCTAAGAGAAGCCAGAGACAGAGATGACAACCCTGGCTGAACACGGAGCTTTGGCTGCAACTCAGGGAGAAAATGAGAGTTTACAGCCTTTGGAAAAAAAGAGGCTAGTGACTCACAATGATTACAGAGATGCTGTAAGGCCATGCAGGGTTGAAATCAGGAGGTCTGAAGCCCAGCTAGAAATTAATCTATATAATCTATAAGTACGTCAACAGCAAAAGAATGACCAGGGAGAGCCTCCATCCCCTGCTAGATGCAAGAAGAAATATGGCAACGAGTGATGAGGAAAAGGCTCAGTCATTAATAACAAGACTAGTTGTACTGAGGGAATCCAGCTGCCTCAGAAAGACAACAGAGACTGGTAGAATGACTCCCCCACAATCCAGGAGGAGACAGTCAGTGACATGCTGCATCACACAGACACAACAAGTCTATGGGACCAGACGGGATACACCCGAGGGTGCTGAAGGAGCTGGCTGGGGTGCTTGCCAAGCTGCTTTCCATCATTTCCTGGTCCTGGCTGACCAGGGAGGTCCCAACTGATTGGAAATTGGCCAATGTGACGCCCATCTATAAGAAGGGTCGGAAGGATGATCCAGGAAATTACAGGCCTGTCAGCTTGACTTCGGTGCCCAGGAAGCTGATTGAGCAGCTCATCCTGAGTAACATCACACAACACGTGGGACAACCAGATGCTCAGGCCCAGTCAGCATGGGTTTATGAAAGGCAGGTCCTGCCTGACAAACATGATCTCCTTCTACGACAGGGCGACCTGCTTATTGGATGAGGGAAAGACTGTGGATATTGTTTACCTTGACTTCAGTAAGGCCTTTGACACTGTTTCCCACAGCATTTTCCTGACAGAACTGGCTGCTCACAGCTTGGATGGGCACATGCTTTGCTGGGTAAAAAACTGGCTGGATGGCCGGGCCCAAAGAGTTGTGGTGAACAGAGTTAAATCCAGTTGGTGGCTGGTCACGAGTGGTGAACCACAGGGCTGGGGTTTGGGGCCACTCCTGTTTAACATCTTTACTGATGATCTAGACAAGGGGATCGAGTGCACCCTCAGTCAGTTTGCAGATGACCCCAAGTTGGGTGGGAGTGTTGATCTGCTCGAGGGTAGGGAGGCTCTGCAGGGAGACCTGGACAGGCTGGAGCCATGGGCTGAGACCAGCTGGAGGAGTTTCCATAAGGCCGAATGCCGGGGGCTGCCCTTGGGCCACAACAACCCCCAGCAGCGCTACAGGCTTGGGGAGGAGTGGCTGGAGAGCTGCCAGTCAGAGAGGGACCTGGGGGGTTGATTGACAGCCGGCTGAACAGGAGCCAGCAGTGTGCCCAGGGGGACAAGAAGGCCAATGGCATCCTGGCTTGTGTCAGCAATAGCGTGGCCAGCAGGGACAGGGAAGGGATCTGACCCCTGGACTCGGCACTGGGGAGGCCGCCCCTCGATTCCTGTGTTCAGTTTTGGGCACCTCACTCCAAGAAGGACACTGAATGACTCGAGCGTGTCCAGAGAAGGGCAACGAAGCTGGTGCAGGGTCTGGAGCACAGGTCCTACGGGGAGCGGCTGAGGGAACTGGGGGTGTTTAGTCTGGAGAAGATGAGGCTGAGGGGAGACCTCATCGCCCTCTACAGCTCCCTGAAAGGAGGTTGCAGAGAGCTGGGGATGAGTCTCTTTAACCAAGTAACAAGCAATAGGACAAGAGGGAATGGCCTCAAGTTGCACCAGGGAAGGTTTAGACTAGATCTTAGGAAGTGTTTCTTTCCAGAAGGGGTTGTTAGGCATTGGAATGGGCTGCCCATAGAGGTGGTGGAGTCCCCATCCCTGGAGGTGTTTAAGAGTTGGGTCGACATAGTGCTGAGGGATATGGTGTAGTTGGGAGCTGTCAGTGTGAGGTTAACGGTTGGACTGGATGATCTTCAAGGTCTTTTCCAAACTAGATGATTCTGTGAACTAATGCAAACTTTTCTAATAGTAAATAAAAACAAACAAACAAAAAAACCCCAACCAAAACCCCTGAACCCTACCCACTGGTAATAAATAGGATTCTACTAGTTCAGAAAAAAAAAAAAATGCTAGTGTGCATTACAGTTTTAGGGGAAGTAGGTCCTTTGAATGAATCTGATTTCCTTCTGTAAGAGCTCTGTAAAGTATCTTCACTAAAGGCCAGTGGGGAACCATCAGTGAACAGAGGTATTTGCTGAGGGGATCTCTGAGACCATATACAGAAGTCCTTGACTGAGGGGAAGGGAATCCTCACAGGACTCCATCTACTTCACTGAGGACCATCATCCCCCCAAGGATGCAGAAGCTCCATAATTGTCTCTCCAGAGCTTACACAGAGCTGCATTGTTTCATCTGGAAAATGTGAAGTGCAGGGGAACCTCCAAGACACTCGGGAAGGTTCCTTCATTGTAACTAACAATCACCATGGCAAAAGAAATACAGTGGTAGAAGAGTTCAGAGCCACTGTCTCAGTCAGCATGAGAAAACTTGCTAAAAAACAGGAAAGGCAGATGCAATGGAGGAACTGTTAAGAAGGAAAAATGGTTTGTCTAAACAATAACCTTTCATAGAAACCCATCTAAATCTGGCTTAAATAAAGAAGAGTATCTTGTGCAGACCACTGAGTAGAAACACTCCCAGAAGCATGCATATCTGGCACACAGATGTCTGATCAGGGGCACATTTGGCCAAACCTTTGCAGTTAACTCATCATTTTGTCTTCACTGTTACAGATGTGAAAGAGTTTTTCTGTGAAAGCAAGGTACTGACCATATCTGTAAAGGACTATCAAAAGCAATCCAAGTCACTAGTGTACCTTTTGCTGCAGCCATGCTCTTGTAATGTGCTGGACAAACCGCCCTCTGTGATCGCACACTAATCTCTCTAAACTGAACTTTCTAATATTGCTATATGATGTGGAATTTCTTCACTGTGGAAGAAAATCAAGAAACTGCTGGGTAGAGCCATTCTATCTATACATGCTGGGTCTCCGAACAATTTTCATTGCATACTTCTAGCCACTGTAATTTGAAAGCCACAAATACTGAACCTGAACTGGGAGAGCTCAGTCACTTTCTTGTTTATGCAATTGAGTTTCTCAATATTTTAAAGAAGGGAGAGAATTAAAAAGTAAAACAATAGCTAATGTATTTAGACATTTAAATTACTCTTCCAAGACCTTTTAAGACAGAAAATTATTTGTAATGCCATGGCCAAAATATGGCAGTACGAACATTTTTATGTAGGTAAACTAAATCAAAATATTCAGCTTCTCTGTAAACTGATGTGGAGTGCCAAGTTCTATATTGTTTTACACTCAGTATAGAGCCATAGCACTCTCTAGGTTACACAGAGATTACAACAGTTCACAGTTTCATAAGAGAAAATGCACAGTGACATTTGCTTTAAACTAGCATAGGTTTATTTCAAGAGTGGCTTTTTGTTACATGGAATACCGTATTCTAACTTTCACAAAGTAGTTCCATTACCTGGATAATAAAGCATGGAATCACTGAAACTAAAGGTGACATGGGACTAAACAAAACCACCTGATTCAAAACAGATAGTACCTCTCCATGTCCAAGACAAGCTTTACTCAAGTCCTCACATTTAAACTCCAAACTCAAAAGTAAACTTAAAACAACAGAGAATAATTTAAAGGACCAGATCTGCAAACATTAATCTAGTGGCTGCATTCCCAGAACAGTAAATGTGCACATAGCACTTCTGTAAAAACTTGCACTAATTCCAGCTAAAGTTGAGCTCTACAATCCTTCTGTCTTTCACCCCACTTGAAAAACTGCCAGTCCTTCCACTGGGATATACTAAATGGGGACTACTGTGGACAGGGGAGTCACATGCCTGCAACGAGCTTGCTTAAGGACTGAAACCCTATTAATAGTACATTACTACACAACTATGTTGCTGAGATTTGAAATTGGCCCATTATTAAAAATGTCTGAGCAACAAAAGACAAAATCAGGTTTGGACTAAAAAGGCTGCTTTTACTCTTTTAGGCACTCTGCTTCACAGAACAGCATGCAACAGCCTTTGCCTTGTGCTCCTATATATAAATACCTGGTAGAAACAAAAATGAAAAGTGAAGATTGAGCTTCTGACTCAAAAAGCATAATTTGGTAAATGTTGAATGAGATTAGGTTTTACTATTTCATCTACCCTCTTTTTCTTCTTTTCATAAAGGTCACAATTTAAAACCAAAAATAAGTATCTACTGACATTTAAGCAGGAAGATTTCATTCAGGCCAAGTGGCCCATTAAAATATAACCGAGTTACTATCAGTTCACATTGGAGGAGTGCCTGATAATGATCTATTCTGTGAAAATGTACCATTAACAACGTGTATTGCTGATTGACAGTGCAGTATTTGTGGATTTTTATTGCCCTGTGGATACATGCACAAAATATAAAAGGCTTCAGTTTCATGACTTCCAAGAGATAAGGGAAAACAGTAATAGGTTAGGGCCAGAACCTAGGAAAAAGCAAACCTGGCATTTTTTCTGGTATTTTATCTTAAAGTTTTCTCCCTGAAGTCATGCAATTTGTCAGCATGATCACTTGAGAGCATATAAATTGGTAACAGGGGGGCTCAAAAAATATTTAAAAGCTTCCAGCTCCAGTCTGTAGCATTAGTCACAGTGAGGAGCTGCAACATGCTTCATGCTCGCATGGTACTGGCAGAGCATCCTCTCAAAAACTACTTGGCTGCTTCACTGCGGAAGGGGCCAGGCAATGTGGTTATGACAGGCTGGCTCTTGGATGTTTTCAGAGTCAGCAGGGAGAAAAGCAGACCCTGCCCACAACCTCCACACAGCCTACTGCACCTAAGGACCTGGACTTGCACACTTGATGATTAACCTTCAAACCAGCTGAGATGTGGGATGATCCTGGATGTCTCCCCACACTCCTGAAAGTCTGCTGCACCCCTAGCATACCTTCTGAAAAAGAGCAGTCATGTTCTAAGAGGAGCTCTGCCCACACCCAGCCACATGAACCTCCGCAGGCAGTGAGCAGGGGCAGCTGGCAAGGACATCAGGTGGGGAAGTGTTGAGTACAGACCAAGCCACCTTTTCAGAATTAAATCCATATCCTCTATTGTCATAGACCCAAATATATGTGTGGACTTCCTCAAGCCTCAAGAAACATAGATGGCACAGGAAAAAACATGTAGAGAACCAAGCAAGGATGTAAAAGGGATTAATCATGTTTTCCCAACGAGGTCAAAAAAGCAGTATTAGCAATTTATTTTTTTTTTTGTAAAAAAACCCCACCTCTTAAACTAAAAAAAAAAGTTATAATGAAACCAATTAAAATTTGATAACCACATTTTTTAAAACACAGCTTTTCAGGGGAGAAGGGGGAAAGCCAAATCATATTATATATAGCGCCTTCTTTAAGAAGATAACTAAGATTTTAGAAAAAGCTTCCCCTAGTCTGAGAGGAAATCAAAACCTGACTGGAAGTCTTCAGCAATCCCATTCCACTAATATGGTTACATTTCTTTAAGAAGGCTGTACTTTTTGTACTGTATGTTCTTCCAGCATTTTGCTTTCACCTACACATTTTGCCTTCTCAAGCAATAGCTTCAGACTTGTATTTTTCCACTATAAACTGACATCAACCCAAAACCTGCCCCTTAACTATTCAATGGCATCTAGGCACAAAAAAAATACTGTCCTGCTAAACAGGCTGGGTGTGGTAATTGAATGTGGTACATTCCTTCAGTGAATTGAAAATTATATCTCTCTTTTCAATGGTTCAGTAAACAAATAGCTTGGCAAAAGGGTAGAGAAATAAGATAGGAATACCTATTTCAAATAACTTTTATTTCAAGTATGCCATTAATACATATGTTGATATGCAACAGAATTTCTGATGCTGTAAGCCAATGTCTTCCTTTAAAAGGAGAAAGAAGAATAATCAAAAAGTAGGGCACTACTAAAACCTAAGAACTTGGCAGTGAGCTAAAATGAAGTTCTATATGTACAGCTTTACTAACCTCAGTGAATCACCACAAAATTCAGACCCAGATCAACACAAAGGAACAGAAATGCCTTCCCTTCCCCCCTCTTTTTTTTTTTTTTTTTTCCTCTCCAGAAGACCTATTTGTAGCAGCCATAATCATCCTTCAAGACATGTCTTGTCTCCTACTGACATGCAACTGTTCCACAGCACATGCTTGGGCAAAGCCTCTATCAATACTGTTATTATTTAATTTATTTACCAAGGTACAGTTATCTGGGAAAAAAATTTTCTGTAATACTGATTCATAAAAACTGCATACACATTCACAGACACTAAGTGCAGTTTCAGGAGTTCTTAATACCAAATGGATTGCTCAGAAGAAGTCAGCTGAACATTAAGAAAAAATGTTTATATACTGAGATATACCAACTTTGAAACAGCCTGTTGCTTCCAAACACTGAAAAAGGATAGCCTTATTTTTAGGGCTTTTGATATTGATTCTTAAGTCTCCTTTTTATGCAACATGCTACCAGTGTTTTCAAAAAAATTCAACATTTGCTATCAACTCTTAAAAGCAGTATCTCAGAAACTTTGTACCTTGTCTTTTGTTACATTCATGGATTTGTTCCTTAAAACTTAAGGCAGCCCACTTTCTGTTAAAAGTGGTGGAAATTTTCAAAACAACAGAAAAGCACACAATAGAGAAGGTTCATTTCAGCTGCTGTTGTCACAGCTAACCACATTTCACAAAAACATGAATAACCTAAATAAACGTATCTGCATATGGCAGTAAGCACAGCCCTGCACGCTCCAGCTCTCAGGAGCCAGTCCGACTCTCGTATCTGCCGTCACACAATAGGCAGGGATTGCAAACACAAACTGTTCTCCATGCTAAAATGTCAATGCTGTCTGGTCCAGACTTCATGCTGCAGGCATGCCTGTTTTTCTGTCAGGTGGAAGAATTTTCTTAATAGTTCAACTTTAAATGATCAATGGGGGATGCTTCCCATGATGCACTGAGCGCTCACTGTGTCCTTTTGGCTGGGTGGCACAGCCCATCTCCCAAAACTATTGGTTTGCTAATTCATTTGGTACAGTAAGTTCAGGAATTTACAATAAAGTGTCTATACTCCCAACAGCCTACTTCCAAATTTAATATTAGAGAAGAAAAAAGAAAGAATTTTAAAACTACTATTAAGAAGAAAATGCATAGTTCCACTGGCCACAACTCCAGCTAAAACTACAGCTTTTCAGATAGAATGTGTCACCTCTAGAGCAGAAGCAGCATATGTGCTGTTCCCTGGAGGTACTAATTCATTTCTCCGCATTACCCTTAAATGCTAGCCCACTCCTACCCGGAGCTTCCACTGGTGTGGTCAGATTAAATGGAATTTTTATTCACAGTCACAAAGCTCCTCACTGCTCTCTCATCTCAGCACAGAAGGTCAGCTGCATAAATACCAGGCAACCGAAACTGCACAGTTATGACCAGACATCCTGTTTGTGAGTTCTATTTTTAATACTTTTATGAAGTTAATAATGGGAACTCCCAGTTTAGCCAGTTTGCTTTTTGTTATCATTTATCCTGCAGTTAGTTAATCCAAAACCACTTTATCAATGATCCCAGTGATTTTATGTCTTACTGTCAGTTTTCAGGTGATTTTTCCCTCCAAGCTCTCTGCTCCTGCATTTGAGGAGCTTTCCAGTCTGTTCAGACAGAGGTTTTCATAAATACTTTGAGAGGGCCCTCCTGTTATCTAATCTTAAAGCAGTGTAGTCAAAGAAGATTGGAACATGTGGCTTCTGTATATAGGAGCCAAGACATTAGAAAGAACACAAAACTCAAAATATTTTATGCAGAAATTTCCTAATAGTGAACTAGTCAGAAAGCCATAAAGGTTGGGAATTAATGCACACCCTCAACAACCACTGGGAGACAGATATTCTCATTTTGGACAGAGCCTTTCTTAACAAAGATAGGTACTACTTCCCTGAAAACTTACAGCATGGATGCCATCTAAACTCAGTTTCAGCTCCCACACTCACTTTTCTTAAACTCTTTTTTCTTTCTCTTTGAGGTAATAACCAGACATCTGTTTCTGCCCTCTCCCACTTACTTACAGTGTGACTGCAAATATTGATTCACTACTTAGTGGATGCTCCCTTTTACTCTTCAAGCTCAGCAGCTCCTGCTAAAAGGCAATCAGCTGTCTCTTGCCCTCTCCCAGTTTACCAACCATCATGTCAAATGACCTATCAAAGGTTTTAATTTTAAAAGAGTTTTTTGACTGAGCATTCACACTGACTGGCTTATACACAACATATCCAGTCCTTAAAGCTTACTCAGTTCAAACATATCTTCCCTGCCTGTATGGGCTGCAGATGAATGCTACACATTAAGAAAATTAAGTTACTGAAACAAAAAACCCAGATTAAATAGTGGAAAACTTAATCTTTTTTCTTTCCAGGGAGAATGCCTTTAAAGCCTGCAAAAGTTATACAACTGAAAGAACTAGCATCAACTCAGAGCCTCAGATATTAATACATCTCTTCAAATCTATCCTATCCTTGGCTTTTGCAGAAACAATCAAAAAAGATTTTAAGCAATACCAACTCTCGTTAGCTCTTTTAGGAGCCATTCCTACTGAGAAGGAATAAGGAATGGCTTACCGCACCCAAAACATGCAGCAACCTTTAGATCCAACTAATTCTTACCTATTGTCAATCTTGTCCATATGTAAATCAAGAAACAAAATACTCTATATAGCCACTGTTCCCCACAGGAAACCCAGTCCAGTTATCAAAATTGTCAGCATACTGTAAGAACATTTAATCTGGGTAAACATTTAAGAGTAGTTCTACTGCCATTTGGGTAATGCCCTGGCTTGTGTCAGCAATAGCGTGGCCAGCAGGGACAGGGAAGGGATCTGACCCCTGGACTCGGCACTGGGGAGGCCGCCCCTCGATTCCTGTGTTCAGTTTTGGGCCCCTCACTCCAAGAACGACATTGAATGACTTGAGTGTGTCCAGAGAAGGGCAACAGAGCTGGTGCAGAGTCTGGAGCACAGGTCATACGGGGAGCGACTGAGGGAATTGGGGGTGTTTAGTCTGGAGAAGAGGAGGCTGAGGGGAGACCTCATCGCCCTCTACAGCTCCCTGAAAGGAGGTTGCAGAGAGCTGGGGATGAGTCTCTTTAACCAAGTAACAAGCAATAGGACAAGAGGGAATGGCCTCAAGTTGCACAGGGAAGGTTTAGACTGGGTATTAGGAAGCATTTCTTTCCAGAAGGGGTTGTTGGGCGTTGGAATGGGCTGCCCAGGGAGGTGGTGGAGTCCCCATCCCTGGAGGTGTTTAAGAGTCGGGTTGACATAGCGCTGAGGGATATGGTGTAGTTAGGAACTGTCAGTGCTAGAGTAACAGTTGGACTAGAGGATCTTCAAGGTCATTTCCAATCTATATGAATCTGGGATTCTGGAACAGCCTACTTTGTAACAGAAATGCCTACTTCAAAAGCACTAGTCCTCAGCAGATGATTGCACCTTCCTTTAGCATCTAAAATGACTGGGAGAGCTACTGGATGGAGCCAAAGCATGTACTAGGGTTTTGGCCACATATAAACTCCAATTTCAAAGTATGATCCTGTTTTTATTGCAGGTTAAGTGAAGATGCCTTCATGAGATGGCATTCTTATTTGAGCTAAAATGAAATCATCACATTCTTAACATAATTTCAGGTTTTTTATGTTTCAGCATTTTCTGTGCATCCAAAATGCCTAAAATCCTTCATAAAATGAACACAGGCACATTTATGAAGAATTGGTTCTCTGCAGTTTATATTGTGTAACAACATTATCTTCAACAAGAACAGATGCACAACAGAACAAAAAGAAAAGAAAGGACAAGTGTATTGGTAGTAGCATGGAGTTGCTCCATACAGAAATATGGATTTGCTTTCCACTGATCCAATTAAAAAGAACAAAACAAGCAGACATTCTCCCTTTTTTTTTTCATAGGCAAACCAGAAAAAGATGAGCTTAACAGACATTTAAATCAGGTATTCATTACAGTAGTGTATCTACAAACATTCTCTGGTTAGAAATGGATTTTCATCCTCACGATATCCTTTTTTGCAACGGGAAGAAATAAAGAGGTTGCTGAAATGGAAGTCTTTCCTACAAAGTAATGAGGAAAATAAGGGTAGGGAACATGGTAAGAAAGCAACGTGAAAATGCAGGCAGAAGGGAAATGCTGCAAGACAGGAAATAAAAATAAAAGGACTGCATTTACAATGTGGTACTGTGGAGAGACTGACTTAACGATTGTGTCACTCTACCTTTCATTTCCTTCTAGACAGCGCTGCTAACCCTGATGCTGGCAAGGGACTAATGCAGCAGGAAACATGGAGAAGACTCAAGTACAGACAGGTCACTGGCTGCCAGAATTTTTAACACTGTTTTCTCTAATCACACATCAATCTAAACTTGTCAAATACACATTTATTTCCAAACCACACCACAATTCTGAGGGGTTTTTTTTAAAAAAAAGGTGATGGGTCATTTCAAAGTTTAATAGAAATTTCTGCCTGAAGTGGGATGGAACAACATTCATTTCATGATTCTCATTCATAGTATAACCTGAAATACTGGCAGGAATATGTGCAGCACCCTGCCAGAAAGAATGATAGCAATATAGACATAAACCAGGCCAATGAAACAAATGGAAAGTCCATTTGGCCATTGCTACATCACAGAAGACATTTGTTGAAGCATTTAAAAAATACTACTTAAGTCTAAATAGGAAAAAAACCAACAACAACAATAAAGCCCAAAACACTGTCTGGTTAGAATACATGGAATAGTTGTTTGAAGTTTCAGGTGTTTATAAAAAAAGAAGGAAGCCCTTTTTCTTCCGGGGGTGGGAGGAAGTCCTGAAACATAGGAAGCTTGGGCAAAGAAGTTTGAGGTGGTTGGGTTTTATTTTTAAGATTTAAAAACTTTTTATCTATGTCCCTTCAAGACCCGTAAATAAGAACCTTTTCTATCCTGAATATATTTTTGACCCAACAAAGAAAACTTACATGAAAATGATTTGCATCCCAGTTGCCTGTTGTCAATCACATGCTTCATAAAAAACTTCCAATAATTCTTGTCTTATAACCATGCCTAATTTTATATGGAAGTCAGAATATCAGCTCAAACCCTCAGGGAGACTCAGCTGGATTTACTGTTAAATCTTTGCCAGTGCTTTGGAAAAAGTCCACATTGCAAAACACCCACCCAGTCCACTCTTAACTAAGCCAAGATGGCAATAAATTCAATAAACTGGAAAAAAAGCCACTTACACTATATGCAAGCTTCCAGAATACGAAGGATATCCTTGAAAGGGCATCTTTAACTCGACATTCCCTCCATATATCTTTTCATTCCCATCCCCCATCTCCTAACATTAAAAGCAAATACAGCATAAGTAGCTAAATTCTCCTTATCTGTAATTTAAATCAACTTTACTTCTATGTCCAGTTTTGGCGTGTTTTACAAGTGAAAAGTGAGGCTATTTGTAATATTCCCACAGGAGAACAGAAGACTCCCCAGTGAAAAATGCAGGTACTGGCTGGGGAGGGGGAGCACATTGAGCTTTGACTTTCCTTCTACAGTTCTCTTCCTATGCCTAGTTAGATCTCCTGATTGAACACGTGAGTAGCAATGAGCATTACAAAATCTCGAAGATATTGTGTTGATAATACTTCATTGGTGACTTAAAAATTTATAACAACTGTAAATATCATTAGAATCACAATAATGAAAGTAACAGCATATTCACCCAACTTCTCTCACTTTCCAGTTTTTCTTCTGTGTAATCAATATTGAGCTATTTAGGCTTTATTTTTAAATCTGTAGCTGAATAATCCAGAGTTCATATTTCTGTGTCCATAACCAGGTTTTTATAACTTTAACAAATATTCACATGGTTATGGCCAAGTAAAACTCACACAACAGTCTTCAAAATTAACTTTTTTTCCATAGCAGATTTCCTGAGTCACAAGGGATTTTTATTCTGTCACAAAAAATACATTTTTACAACATTTTAATCATTTGGGTTATTCTTAGGTTTGAGGGTAATAAAAGATGAAGATGACTCAGGAAGAGATAAACTGAAAAATACTCGCTTTTTATTGATGATAGGAATACAGTCAAACACCAGCTAGCAGTCATTTGGAAACATCAAGCTGTACTGCAAAGACAAATACGGGTAAGACACTGAAAAGCTGGTATCTAGCACAAAGAACAATTAACATTTCAATTCCCTTACTTGAAATCGTCTGTCACTGCTATGACACCAGAAACAACAAACAGGAACTCCCTGAACTCTTAACAGTATACTACATCTCTACATCTACTAAATCTCAGTATGTTTTACACATACTAACTTGGCAAGATGTTACAAAACACTTAGCTATTTTTACATTACAATGATGCTTACCCTCTCTACATAGCACAGCTCATTTGCGTGGTAGAAGGAAGGACAGTAAGTTTCCGTGATTCTGCAGCCTATGCATGTTTAAGACAACACCTCTGTAGAAGCTTCCCAGATTCTAACACTGGAAATGGAATGGGGAGCAACAGCAGGGGTTACAGAAACACACTGATGCATTCAATTTCTCTTTAGTTTAAGAAGAGGAACACATCAACTAAAGCAGCAGAAGTGCCATGACCTCAGCTTAATACTCAGGTTGGAAATAAGCAGGTTATAAGTTAAGAAGGAAACGAGAAATCCTCACTTTAATTGCTCAGCCATCTTTCTGTCACAACAAATGTGATGTCATAAAGACAACACAATTATGGAGAAAGAAAGTGAACTTTTAGACATGATCATCTCACTAGACTGCAATAAATCAAACCACTTACTGTGATTTAGACCCACAATGAGAACAATCATGGACATATTGGGGAGCACTTTCTTCTATACCCAAACTGCTCAAGTATGACAAACCACTATAAATTGAAGTTGCAAGGTAAATTCTTTTAGAAAAACACAGGCACCCAAAATAAAGCAAAAAATTGTAAGCATATGGCACTATGGAAGAGCAAACAATACTGCTTTCAGGCCTAGCCAAGGGATTACTCTTACATGAGGAAATAAAAGTTGACTTTTAAAAATCTAAAAATAATTCTAAGAATGCTTCCTGTCTCAATACTCTGGACAAGAGAAAACAAATGAAAAGACTTAGTGTCTACACTCCATCTAGGTCATCAGTATTACACAACTTCCCTTTTTAAAAATACTTTGAACAAATTCATATACAGGACATTCACAGGCTTTAACTCATTAAAAATAAGTGCAAGATATGGCATACAAAATGGTGTCTCCAGAAAAAGTGCCTGTGTCCCTGACAGACTGTAAGAAAATATGATAGTCTGACCAGATACCTTTAATTAAATATAACTCATTAATTATTTACTTACATGTCACTTTATACGAGAAGGCTAGATCACTACACAGGACATTCACACAAGACACTTAAGTATGTATTTCTGTCTCATACAGTCACAAATACCCATCATTAGAGTAAGTATACCTCTATAGGAAAGAAATATGTATGCAGTTGGTTTTTGTCATAGATTCCAGCTCTGGCCTACCTTCAGCTTAATAAGACAGAAGCAGACTTGTCTGTCACACCTGTCTCTGTGCTGTGCAGACACTACACAGAGGCACATTTCTGGCTTCTAAACTAATAATGATGCCTCCAACACCCTATCATACCATGCCTGAAAGTTTTACAATCAAAACTATTTGCACTGCAAAAAGAGGATTTAGCAAGCTTTTATTAATTATTTTACTTTGCCTTTGTGTGAGAAGTTACAGGACTGCATACACTCATTTAGACAAAGGCAAAAAAAAAGTAAATAGCTGTCCATTAAATTATTATCCTTTAAACTACAAAGCCAACACTTGTATTTGATACTTATAATCAGAAACCACTAACCACAGTCTTCATTACTAGAGTCTATTGTAACATAAATATTGATAAAACAAAACCTCCCACACTCAAGTTCATCTTTTCATCATTCACTGCTGTATGCACTGCACCTTTCATAGCATTACTGGGGAGATGAACTCACAGCACTAGCTTCTGTTCCCATCTGTGATGCTGGTTAAAATATCACCAACCTGTCCATACTTTGGTGCATAGAGCACTAACTGCTTCATGGAAAACTGTGTGGCTTAAATCTTTGGTATTTATACAGAGAGCCCTCAGGCGAAGGTTTGTGTTAGGACATGAGACTTCAGTCTATTTCCTTGCCCTGCCCAACTTTCTTAGGTATCTTTGGGCAAGCTACCTATCATCTCTATGCCTTGGTTTACAATCTGTAAAATCAAGATAAACATTGTAATTTCAATTCTGGAGAACAGAGAATTTTTAAGAGAGGTGTCGCATCTTATCTCATGCAGTGGTAATGAGGTCCTCGCATAAAGCAACCCACTTAGCAATCATTTAGAGGAATGACACTTTGTAAACACACAGTTGCATTACAGCTGCATCTTCACACTACGAGGAAGTACGTTCTCAGATGTCTAGAATCCCTCAGCTACTTTTATACAACTCAATCCTACAACTTCGAGCTGTTGTAAAATTAGGAGCAATTCATGTAATAGAGGAAAGCATTTTGTTGTCATGTATGTTTCCTCTCCTGTGCTGATAAACAAGCATGGTACTTTTTCAAAGAAGAGCAAATGTTTAACTGCTCTGAAAATACTGTAGATGTTATAAAATGAGAGGATGTATTAGAACAAAAGTGTGGTATATTGATTACTTAGACTGGAAAAAGTTTTAAAATGCATCTTCTGTTCACATATCTGCAACTATAAAACCAGGTATATTAGATTCATTGAAATGCTTCCTAGTCTTTTCAAGCAATCACTGACCCTAAATATGAATGCCTGTGTTGCTTGTGCTCCACAATAGGTAAAATTATTATTTTTTTACTTTCTTCTATGCTTAATAAGCATTTGAAAACCTAAGAGGCTTGCTCAGGGTAACACCTGTTGTCAAAGAAACAGGTCATATTTATCAAGCCACAATGAAGGTGAATTTGGCTCATAAACTTAGAATTCCACCTCATGGATTTCTCACTCTAAACTAGCATACACTGAAAAAGGCACCTACTTTTGCTTTAACAAGTTTAACATTTGCTTTTAATAGTGAGCTAGCTACCTTCCTGCTTTAAAAGAGCTTCCTAAGGGGCTGGAAGGGAAAGAGAGGACAGTAGTGTAAGTTGTACCCATGACTACCGTTAGTACTATAGCCATCAAAAAGCAGATTAAGAACTTTTGCTTTATCAAGCAAAAGAGGGGAGAGGAAATAGCAGGACATAGAAGAAAATTAAGACTAAAACAAATTAATTCTACAATAATCTTCCCTCAAATATTGGTTGAGCCACAATGGTTTCATCTGTGCTATAAGATATATTAAAAAAAATTCACACATCTCCCAGTAAAAATCACTCCAGACAATTGGAGAAGTCAAGACAGGAGGACAGGGACAGTGAGATACAGAATGAGAGGGCCTGGTTCAGCAAAGCATTTAAATATGAGTAGCTTCACTGAAATCGTCAGAAGTACAGCCAAAACACAGAGAAATCTCTCAAAATTAAACAAAAACTAGACAACCATAGTCACTGCAGAATGGGCACTGAGCTGGTCATCTTTTCTTTGAAATAAACAGGATCTTAAGCATGGAAACATTTAATACTCTCTAGCTTTATTTCATTTTCTTTTGCAATATGGATGAGAGAACATAAGCAAGACAGACATCTGTCTTCCAAACCCCCTTTTTCTCAGGTATTTGTGTTAGGAGTGGAGAAGGAAAACAGCTGTCAGGCAAATTCATTACAGGGGTATGCACCACATTTGGAAACTGAAAAGTACATAGGATATAGTTCAAAAACCAAAACGTTAAATTCTGTAAGAAGCAAAAGTAATGAAATCCAGTTTCTTAGAAACTTCTGTCTCATAACCAAACAAAAAAGCGTCAACAAAAATGTTTCCTGTGGTTGGGACAGTCATTAACATCTTCCCCCTTGTATGCCCATTAGGATTCCCAGAAATGATGGAGCTCATAATTCTGCCTTGCCTTTATGTGGGCTTTCCCCACAGCATCCCTTAAGGAATATGGCAGCTTTAGAGCACTCACAAGTTTCATTGAAAATGCCCAATGGATGCCTAAATTAAAGACAGAGAAGGGAAAAGGACACATACAGAACAACAGAATACCTAAGCTTCTTTTCCATCTGCATTTTTTCTGGATAAAAATAAAAGTTTTTCTTGACAAATGATTGCTAACTAGAGCACAGTTGTAGCACAGGAGGACGACAAATTTCTTGTACTTGCTTCATTAAGTGAATTACCACCAGCAATCATTTGTGACACAAAACTATGGAAAATTAAAGTATCAATTCCATTTGCTTCAAGAATGCTGTTCAGATATGAAGACTGCCTGGGTATAGCACAATACAGATTAAGAACTTAGCTTAACAGTACAAAGAGAAAAGGAAAATATTTTCTGTTCACTCATTCATAGTGAGACTGCAGTCCCAATAAACTGACAGATATTAGATAGCTTGTGACTTACATCTCACCAAATCAAAAATATTTTCCATATTTATATAGCATATATACAGATATCTATTTATATAACATAAATATCCATGCTAATGTTGAGATACTGTAGGCTAGTTTCAAATGTTGGTACAGGTTTCACAAAACTTGTACACAAAGCATCTAATGAGAAGAACTAGACAACTGTGAGTAGTCACTCAATTTGTGTCCAAGAAAAGTAACACAAGAAAATATATGCAGCACAGACCAATGACTATAGTCCAATTTACACACATCTAAGAATTCAATCCTGTCCATTTAATTAAAGCAACAAAGCACGTATTTGCTTTTAATAGTGAGCTAGCTACCTTCCTGCTTTAAAAGAGCTTCTTGAGGGGCTGGAAGGGAAAGAGAGGACAGTACTGTAAACTGTACGCATGACTACCGTTAGTACTATGGCCATCAAAAAGCAGATTAAGAACTAGCAAAACCTTTTAAACTGGTGTTGTAAAAGGTCTAGCCTTTCCCTTCCGTGCTTACAAATTTCTTTAAACAACAATGTCCACACTTACAGTCTGTCTCCTATATGTGTGCTTTTACTCTACAGTATGTGAGCATAATGAAAAAAGACATAGAATGAGGACAAAAGCTAAGACTGGTCATCAAAAAAACTATTAAGCCTGTTTCTGACAATGCATAATAAATGTAAGACTGAAATAAAACACATGCAAGACTGAAATAAAGCACACATTTGAGCCAGCAGACCACTAAGCATTCTTTGGAGTCACTACAGTCAATCACATCAAGAACTTGGGGACATTTAAATCAAGTGGATTATTCAGCTGCCGTGCACAAGTATATATTCTCAACTCATAAAAAATCCATAGGAAATTCTGTAGAAGAAAACTTATGGAGTGTTTGAATGCAGCATACCACTTTTTTCCAAATGTAGTAAGTTGCTCCAGTTGCAAATGCCCTGAAAATGACAGCCTTCTTACCGCTCCCAAAACACACTACATTACTGCTCAGAACTCACTGCATAAACGCTGGTGGGGGCTGACATTTAGGAAGTATTAAAAATGTTCAAATGCTTTTTGTTTTTCCATTATTTTGGAAAGAACAAAACTATTCACACATTTTTCATTTCCTGCTTTATTAAACATAAAGGGTATTTGTAAGCTAAGGTACACGGGAGCACATTTCAACCAGCAAAGATAGGGCTTTATAACTAGAAACAGCAGCAGACTGAAAAGTTCGTGGCATTAGTAGATCCCAGTAATGCAATTCATCCTGTTAGCATCATATGATAACATGCACAAACATCACATTAAAATGCCTCCAATGAGGCTGATTCCCACTAGTGCTCCACCACAGGTATTTAATTCTTCCTACAAATCAAAAGGAAAAAAATCTCTCCACTTAAAATGTGTTTCTCTTTCCTGAACAAACCTTGTTTTACATTAGTGACCTTAATCTCTCACTGCATAGGATGACTGCTGGCTTGGACTGCTATCATTAATAGTGATGTAATTATCTGTAACTAAACTATTTCAATACATGTCCATGCTAGCCTGAATTCTCCTAATTTTCAAATGGTCATCTCAGAGCCTGAAAGGCAGCTGGTGCATCATCATCTGAGTGGTGATAAATTGTTTCATTGATTTAAAAATGTGGCCTGAATGTGGCTCAGTAGGAACATTCACCCTTTGACAACACAGTAACAATATCCATCTGGGACACTCAATATGCTATGCAACACTTCCTTGCCACTCCATACACCACTACTTCCTTGCTAAGAGAGATGGGTTCTATTAAAAACAAAACTAAGATCCTGACACAACACTGCTGCAAATATGATACAACTGATACTGGGGTCAGAACTGGACTAATTTTTAAAAAAAATTATTATTGCAGCTAAACCAAAAATTCCACTCAAATTTTTACACTTTTTATACATAGTATTTTCTTGTTCTATTAAATGTTTCTTAGGCGAACTTTGAAGCAGCACTAAAAAAAAAAACGTTTTTTTGAGCTGTACAGTTATAGCTTCCAAACAATCCACTAACAAAGGTATTTCTAGAGGAGCAGGGATGGAAAACTAGATGTTGAAAATATTTAGTTTTAATGGTCTGAAATTTATATTCATATACATTCAGAAGAACTTTTTTAAATGACAGGTTCTGTTTCTCAGATAGCTTAACATTTACTGCCATTCAGCTCTTGTGCATGAGGTGGGTATAAAATTTTCCACCCAAATCCCTATTTTCCAAAGGAATTAAATGTTACCTGTAATCAATGAAAGACAGCAAATACATTTACTAGGGTTCCTAGAAGATTCTCTGACATTAACAGAATTTGTAAAGTAAGGTACAGCAAATTACTCCACTGAAGAATGCTTTAGGACTTCTTACCATGTTTCTTTTTGTTAAGTTCTATACAGTGTACAAGCTCAAACAATATATTTGATTTGATCCCTGCTTTGTTTCTTCAGTTTGGTGGATTCAAGTAAAAACGTTAATTTTGAGAAAGAAAAAATAGATGGTAATTAAAAGTTTTAAAGTAATTTTAACAAATTTTATGTTAATATTCCTTTACCTGAATCAATTCTGAATCAATTCCCTAGTCAAATAAATGCAATAAAAGCTCTTTTACCACATTGTATTATCTTCTCCCAATTTTTTTCTGAGACTTCAAACATTTTCTACTTGAAGTATAACACCACAACTCATTTTAATGAATGACATGATTTGTTTCTTGTGTTTCAGTTACACTGTGAACTTGTTAAAGGACAAAAGAGTTATAGCATTTAGCATTAGTCATACATATCACAACTGGGGGGTTTTAATTTTTTTATTAAAAACTTAACAGCTATTTCAACAAAATCATTTTTGCTCAGGTTATTAACAGAGCTTAAATACTGACAATTGTAAATCTCAGGAGTGAGAAGAACAATCAATAGCAACAACCGATAGGAAAAAATAAGAAAAATCACATTTTCAGTAAACTAGTAGATAAACCTTAAACACATGAAAACAGTATTTCTAAGAAAGTAGCAGAAATTATTCTGGAAAAGTTAAATTACTCCTCAAAGTTTCAGTATAGAATCAAACTAAAACTGAAAGAGACAAATGCAATTTTCATAATCTGCATGAATCATCTTCCTTGCCTAGTATATACATACACACATATTTCAGTGCTCTTCCCACTACTGTGTATCCTTGGAATCTCATCCTTTGACACTTTTTCTACCACTGGAATACTTTCAAAGCAGCTTTTATGTTTTAACATAGAACTTCATGTTAAAGTGAATTAATCTCCCAATAAAAATATATGTTTCCCCTCAAATTCCACAGTGGATACAGATGGCATGCTACAATTCCACCAGTCTGACTGGAAGACTGTTTTCTTCTGTCTAATACTCAGCACTGGCATGGATAATGGCATATTTTTTCAAGCAGGCACAGTCCAGTGTAACAACAGAAGTAACACTTAGCATTTCTATCACACTCTTCATTATAAAACAACACTAATTTTAACCAAGCAGTTCTTTCCAAGCTCTGTTCTGCCTTCTCTAATTTTTACACATAAACAACATTCTGTATCGATACACATACTGATTGCTAGATGTGTTCACCAGCTGAATGACAAGGTGAAGAGATGGCATAAGATTAAATGAGGAGTAAAGAATGTGTAAGAATAGGAGGGATGATAAAAGCAGAAATGCAAGGGGTGAGTGTGTTTAAACTTGTGTATGTGCACACACACATCATTAAGAAGAGTTTCTACACAGAACTATAAAGAGAAAACAAGGCGAGCAGAAGATAACCTACGAAATGGGAAAGATGATTGAAAGTAAACAGAAAGTAATGAACAGCATTGAAGGTGACTAAAGGAGACAAAGGAGAACAGAGCAAGAGGAATGAAAAAGAAGGAGGAAAGGAAAGATTGTAATAAAAGCCGCTAAGAACAAATAAAATACTTCAGAAACAGACCAGCAAAAAAATTTTAAATAAAAAACAGCTCAAGAAAAAAAAAGAAAAAAGAAAAAAGAAAGAGAAGAGCAAAAGAACAATAACCCTTAGTTACTTGACTAGAAAGCCTTTCTCACCCATAGAATTTGTTACACTGCTGTAATCCATCGCGTGTGGGTCCATACTGGAGAGCAACACCACACCTTTCTACATTAGCTTCCCCACTGGTTCACTATGCCCCTTGAGCACAGTTAACACTGTTACACAGTTCTTATCCAGCATCATGGTATCTTCAAATGTTCTTTAAACACATGTATGTGTATGCAAAGTCAGCTCCTACAAACTTAACTGTTTAGAAGGCAACTTTTTTCAAGAAGTAATTCCCCGGCAGTTGTCAGCAACCTTTCCTCCACAATTCTCTTTCACTTATTCCATACAGAGTTATCTCTCTGTTCTAGATTTTGTACTTGGATGCAGAAGCAGTTGCTTTGATTTGGCGGTGTCTCAGTATAGCAAAGTCATCCATCTTGTATTAGAAATAGGACTTCCTATCACAAAGGAAAAAAAATGATAGAGGAAAATCGGACAGCACAGGCATATGAAAGTTTAGAAGCCACATTTAGTAGGTTAGTGCTTGTTTTCAAAGGATTAGCAAACTCAAAACAAAGCTCAGTTTTCTAGATGTAGCAAAATACATCAGTACCCTTATTTTAATTACACTTTTGATACAAGCTGGTACTAGCTCTCTGACTTCTCTGTTTACACTGCCCTGCTTCTTACATCCCCTTCTTACTCTATAGTTTTATTCCTACCTCTGCTACTTTCTTTAAGAGTGCCTTACTTTTCCATTACATGCTTTTTTCTGTCTTGTTCTCTTGGTTATCCCCAAAGAAGTACTTAAACTCCAGTATGATGCCATTACAAGCCCATATGAACACAGCTAAACATCAAGAATTCTAGTGAAACAGAGGTTAGCACCACCCGCGCTGACTGGGTACCACACTGGCCGGTAAGTTGATGTAGAAACTTATCTCTGAATCTAAATAATACAACAAAGCTCTGCCGGGACCAGAGGGCTCCCTCACCATCTTTCTCTTCTCTTCTCTCATCTCCAAGAGTATCAGAAAAGTAACCACTGCAATAACCAAACTTCTAAGGAATATGAAGAATCCACCCTCAGTGCCCACCAAATGTCAGGTCATTGCTACGCCCGTTCCTTCCCCTGCCATTAAGTACCCTGCCAATGCAATGCTGTGAATCTGCACTGAATCTCCAAGAATTATTAATAATTACAGATATTAGAAGACAACGTGCATCCCTGCCTTCAATTTTAATTCACATTTCTGCTCACAGACCTTACTCAAGAATTACTGTTTTAAAAAACTGCGAGTGTATCTTGGGTTTACATGTGAGGTTTTGAATTTCTTACATGGCAAACCTACATGCTGAAGTCCTCTCTCACAAACCTTGGAGCAGCAGGAGGAGAACAACATGCCCACGCCCTCAGTAGAAAAGGAAATTTTTTTTGTGCAAACAGGTTTTGAACTGAGGAAACTTTCTCAAAAGAAATGAGGAGGGGTGTAACAGCATAAGGTACCTTTAAGCCTACTGTTAAGATGTAGTTGGGGACCTACTTCGGACCATATAAAAATTACTTCAAAATATATGCAGACTGTAGTTTGTACTAGGATTGTTTGTACCATCAATGCATTTTGCTCATAAATTCACATGATGATATATTTTTTAACTTAAAAAAATTATTCTTCATCTTAACATAAAACAATTGCAAATACAAATGCTACAAATACATACAAACATTCACGTATGGAAACATACAGAAATGGAATTATTTGGTGCAACAGTCTACAATATTGTTGATCAGATCATGTCATTCTGAAGTAGAATACAGAACATCTTTCCTAAATGATGTATTCCAGTTATAAAATAATAATAGTAGTGAATTAAAGGATGCTGTTTGGTGTTTTTTTAACTCACCATGGAGCTGGTAAATCACCCCCACACAACAATGCACTTTGTAGACATTTGTCATATATTGCAATGCCCATACTAAGGCAACACATCCCAGGAGTTGGCAGCCATGCTATCAGCAAGAATTTGGCTACAGAAACAGCAATGATTCATCATGCATTCTAGAAGCACTGTCGAAACAGCAAAACAACACACTGCTATTTTAATCCTTTAAAGGTAACAAGGGCTTAAAAGAATTATTATAAATTTGTCTGCAAAACCAAAGGAAGCAAAAAACCCAGAGTTCTAATAACGTATCTGAAAATGCATCTTAATTCTTTTTTTTTTTCCAGAGGTCAGAAAATAGCTATTTAGTAAAAGTGTCCACCAATTACCTCTCTATACTGTGATTTGTCAAGCTACATTATAGAATAAATGTTTTCCAATGGCTAAATCAAAAATAGTTTAATTTAGGTTGTATTCAGTTTTTAAAATCCTCTGTAGTAATTTTAAAAATAACCATCTGGACACATTTGCATTAATTAAAATCTATATTGCAAACAGATGATTTTCAAACTCACACTCTGGATGAAGAGCCAACAGCATAGCCAGAATGTTCGTTTCAACGTATGCATCACATGTATTATTGTCCCAATATTCACCAGGAAAACTGTTTCTCAGCTACCAATATCTGAAAATTTGCAAATAGCAGTGCAGGTCCTGTCAAAAGCTCGCAAGTGCTACCGATTTCTCTGATGAAGGCACTCTTCTCTTTTTTCCTCAGAATGTTTCAGTTAAATACAACTATAGGCAAATTTTGTCTCCAAAATTACGAACATCTGAAAAGATTACTTATTTCTTTCCATCGTAACTACATAGTGACACTGAAACTTTTACTATCACTTCATCCAAGATGCTGAATAACGTCTCTGTGTAGTTTAAGACAGAGTTTAAGCTTTTCAGACCTGCTTGTCCCGTTACACAAGTGCCCATCATGAACCCTTACCTTTTGGAAAATGACATCATCCTGCTTTCTTTTCTTTTTGTTGCTTTTTCTGATCCTCTGGTTTGTCTGAATCCATTTTGTGACCTGCAGTTCAAAACCATAGCACTTTTTTAGGAAGAAGATGCGACCTGAGTGCAGCTATTCAACGTTAGTAAGAAGCTATAAACAGACTCAAGACAATTTTTTCCATTGCTTCACTTGAAAAAGCACTTTCCTTGTCTAGAATAACATGGTCTTAGTAAATCTGGTTAGGTACTTGTGCATGGTCAAAGTGTGAAGTGGTAATTCTTCATCTTAGACCTTTAAGGTTTTTTTTTTCCACAAAGAACGTGTTTGACGCCAGACCAGGTTGCCAAATGGAAAGTTATCATTTCGGTGTGCAAAAAACCTGGGGAAAATCTCTGCGCTTTATCCCTTACACCTTCTATTTCAAGTAAGAGGTTTAATTCCAGCCACCCACTCAAAATTTTGTTCCAGACTAGCAACGCCAAATTTAGATGGTGGAGTGTTTATTATTTAATAAAGTAATAACACTTGGGTTTCTTCTCCCCATACAAATAGTTTTAATCCAAATACAAACGCAGTTATTTTCTTAAAGCGAAAGCGCGGCGGGGGTGGGGAGGGGGTGGCAGGTGGAAAACTCAAGGAGCAGATTTGCAAAGGAGAGGAGCGGGGGCAAGGCAATAGCTACGAAAGGTTTTCTTCTCACCTCGCCGCTCACTTGCCGGACGAGCTGACACTCCTTCCAAGTCTCGCCCTCCTCCAGCAAAGGCTGCACGGGGGAGAAAGCGCACGTTGAGGCGGGCTCGCCCGCAGAGGATCCCCGATGCGCTGCGCTCCGCTCCCCGGGGGCCCCGGGACGGGACGGGACGCGCTGGGGGAAGCCCTCCGC
>NW_020799143.1:12597550-12606568 GCF_003259725.1 Athene cunicularia
TTGTAGGCCGCCGGCGCGGCTTTCCGGGGGCAGCCCAGCCGCGCTGCCTCCGACCCCCTTGCCGACGAGACGGCCCTTCCCACCCTCTGCATGCGGGCTGGTCACGGGTTTGCAGCCCGAGTTGTGGAGAAACACTCTCTCGTCAAGTCCCGCACTACGGAAGCCTCCTCCCTCTCCACCTTCCTATAAACACCCTCTGTCACAGGTCTCCACAGACGGAGGAGAGAGAAAGTATCACCATTCACAGATTTCCCCCGGTACTTGCTTGACATCTAAAGAATCCAACTATTAAATTACCTTGGTGAGTCTGAAATGCATCTCAAAAGCAAGAAGCAAAGCAGCTTTTTATTCATGTTACAGCACAGCAAGCCCTTTACTGAGGCCCCAGTTAAATGCTTTATTCAACAAGAGACTGCAAGCAGGTGATTAAATTTAGGCAAGGGACTTCAATAGATGCTTCTGTGCCCCTTGAAGAGGATATTCAAACTCCAGCCATGATGGGAGAGACCCAAGTAATGTCAGCCATGCAAAATCACAATATTATAAATTCTTTCATACATTAAGATTTTATTAAGTGCTTTGTATTTAGCATTTAAAATGAGACACAGTAAAGGGTAAACTGCATCACATTTGGTATAGTTAAAATGATGCTACTAAGGTATTTTCAGTGTTTTAAAAATAATTAATTCCATGAAAGCTTCAAAAGACAATCTGTGCTCTTGTAAAAGAAAAATGCTCATTAAAGCACGTATTTGAGCAAACCCTCCCATATACAGAATTAGATGGACTTTGCAAACAGATCTGAGTAAATGAAGGTAGGTCCAATTAATGCATACTAAATCTTGACAGTATCCCTCTTATCACTTAAAAAAAAGAAAAAACCTCTCCTACCCTTTTTGTTTCACTGCCACAACATCCTTCTTTCAAGATCAAAAGCTTTAGATCAAAGCCAAGATCAAACTCTGTGCTTTCACTATGAAGCATTACACAAAGAAGAACTTTTTCTTAGAGATATCACAGTAGAAAATCTTACTATAGATTTTTATTTCACACTCACAACAGATCTACTTGAAACTGGTATCAACATTTTTTTTTTATTATTTTGTAAAACCACAACGGATTTTCTACTGAATGGTAATTCTGAAAGCTCCTACAAATTGAGTCTTGAGCTGTGTGCATTTGAATGAAGAAAGAAGAACAGCATAGTTCAAAGAGAATGAACAATATGAACAAAATTTATGTCAGTGGCAAACATAAATAAATGCAACTACCTAAACAATATTCCCTCGGGCCAATTAACAGATTAGATTGCGCATTCCCACAGAAGTTACGGCAAACACTGGGTCATAGAAAGAATGAAACAGATGTATACTTTAAATCCTGTAGAGAATTACACTGCCTCTCCTGTCAAATGGTTGGAGAAAACAAGGGAAAAAAGTTAGATGAGACATTGATTTTCAGACCTCCAGTCCCTGAGACTGATTTATGATGAATATTCCTGAATATGCAAGCACAACGTGTTAAAACTCAGATGTAGCTCCTGTTTTCCAGTTAGTAGCTGCACAACAGCGAAGGAAACTCAACAGGAATTGTTATCCTCAACGTCCTCTTTTACTTGGCAGGATTTTCAGAGATTGCTCACAGAGCCATCCTATGAACGCTTTGTTTCGAGAACAAGCATTTATACATGTCAAAGCATGCTAGGATCCTTCATTCTTGCAGCAGCAGGATTAAATATAACTGAATTTTGAAATAGGGGGAGGACAGACCAATTGGGTGAAGACAGACCCAATATCCTGGTAAATAACTTAGGCAATGATTTATACCAGCTATTCTTCAAGTCAGACCAGATCCCAAGCATACAATGAACCTTCAGGATTGCACATAGCCTAGAAAACAATAGGATATTTGTGCAACAGACAACTGTGTCATCTTAAATTGAAATAGAAACTGATTTTAGATTGTTCAGGCTGTGATGGCTACTAATGATATTTCATAAACCACTGAAAAATTATAATCATGCACTTTTCCTTTGCGTAAGATGTCTGTAACTATATCTGCTCTGTGCTACTCTAATGCTAAACATTCAATATTGATAAAAAGAAGGTTGTTTTATCTAAGGTGAACACTGAATCATTGGCATTTTGTTGGCTTGCCAGAAGTCCTCAGATATTGGAAATCAAAAAGAAAAAAATTTAAAATGGAGGAATGAAAATATTTACTGTAAATGAAAATATTTACTGTAAATAAATTTCAGAAGAGCTTCTGCAAAAAGAAAATTGATAACCAACACAGTCAAGTAATTTTCCAACCTCTCATTTGTAGAGATTTTATTTTTCCTCTCAATTAGTGAATTTTACACCATGTATACACACTCACATATATACATATTCAGATCTATGTGAACACCAGCAAGGGCACAGAAAAGTCTAAAGATTTTAGCATTATGTCATGTTTTCTCCTAGAGGATGTAGCTAACTTTACCAGTCTACAAGTTGGAACTTTTAGCTTTCTACATCTTCCTATATAACATAAATCAAAAAATGGTCTCCCTCCTAGTTTCATTCTATGATATTGGAATGATACTGCCTGCTTTTTAAGGCTGATGCCATCGCGTCTGTGATACCAGTAAAGGATAAATTAAAGGAACTATGATAAAATTCAAGATACATAACTGTTTTCTTACCATACAGAAGATTTATAGGAAAAAAAAAAAGAACACCCATTTAAGTTGGAAAATTAACTTACTTGGAAACCGAGAATACAATGTGCCCTCAGAACAGTCTGTGTGACCTGAAAACTGCTTCAGCACAAGAGACCTGGCTTCTCATCTTTTGTAAAAAGGTTCAGAAAATGAAAAGTATTTTATCCAGTATCTCATTAGATTATTAATTATGGCTTGAAACATTTGACTGCATTCCCCAAGGACAACAATTGCCAGGATTTTAAACCACTACTGTTATCAAAATTTGGTAGAGAAATTAATGAAGCAGTGGGCTACAACTGAGAGTGGCAAGATGGCTGGTGCATCCACATTGCAAGAAGCAGTATATAAGTGGCAGATCAAAATTACTGAACAAGAAATCCAGCCCAGAATGTGCTTCTGTAAGAACAGTAAGTCCTCCAACTGATTTTGTGCCGTTCTCATGGGTACACCTTTATTCACTGAGATGGAAAGTTAAGTTGTTCTGACATTATCCATATTTTAACGAAGATGGTTGTTAATATTGATGCTGTAAGTCTAAATGTTCTCATTCCTCCAACAGTCTCTGTGGTGGCGTAAACACTCTCTTTTCAGATCAGCATGCTGTATCTGATATTCCTCTCAATGTAACACCCCTACAGAGACATTATGTTCAAGTCAAACTTGTCCTTCCTAAAAATATCTCTACCTCCGAGAGACAAAAACCTGTTGAAACAATAACTTTGAGGATACTTTTAGTACACTGCTACATGACTTTCACATACTGTGACAGGAATATTTTTTTCAAAGCGGTAAAATACAAATTAGAAATACATCCTTCATATCCACATTATCAACCTTGCTTTGTGGAGAAAGTTCCTAGGTAAAGATGAATCACTGTACCAGCTATTTATTTCAAGATCAGATTCATAATCTGATAAAATATCTCTGACCACATCTCTAAAAAATATGCTTATTACTTATTACTAAGTAATAGTATGTAATATATAATGATATATAATTTATGTATCATATTGCATTACGTTATCTATATTGTAATAACATTTTTAGAGTATGCTAATTTTTTTTTTTCTCTCCTTATTTCACCAGGAGCTCTCACTACTATATGGGTGCCTCTCTGAAGCAACTGGAAAGTAGATTATTGGTTTTATGTTTAGGCTTTTCTGCTTGAGAAGTATTCCCATGCACTGCAAACTTTCAACACAGACCATACTGCAAATTACAGCACCTTCCTCTATAATTATCAAAATATTTCAAAGATACAACACTTTTTAATACAATCATGCATGGAAGTAAGACCTCAGATTTCAGGTCTGTCAATTTAAAAGTAATTTGAATCCAGACATTTTGAACCCAGAGGACAATGACTAGGGCTCCGGTTTCTTTGAAATAAGAGAATCCTCTATAAAATTCACTTTGGCTCCACCCAACACCAAGATCTTGGTAAGCAATGGATAGTCACTGGCTGCCCAAACTACAGAGGGCTTTGAAAACCCTTTGTTGGGGGTTTTTTGTTGCATTGGTTTTTTTCAAATTACAGACAAAACCAAAGAAAACCATGTCTGAACATGGATCCTGGACAGTCCTGCACTACTAATGTGACAAGCATCCTTTTCCAGTGCAAAAAGACTCAAAGAAAATGAGTCAGATTTCATTTCTTGTTGAAGAAATCAAATACATCTTTCAGAGATACTGACCACTGAGTCTTACTGATCCTTGAAGCAATCAAAAATCTGTCCAACAGCGCTAGTAAAGAAGTATATTCAAGACAAAAATCCATTAGCCCTCTGGCCATGAAATACTGTTAGCCCATATGCTAAGGATAACCATAAGCTGAATCACGACATTTACTGCTCATTTTTGTATTGACCAATAGCTTTGTCAGCCAATAGACTTTTCAAACCTATCTTTCTCCAGACACCTTCATTTCGTTATTGAAATTTCACTGTAGGCTTAGAAGGGAGTACGCAGAATACTTGAAGCATCCTGGAAAAACATCCCTTTCTTAATGAGTTTTAGAAGAATCACTTACTTCCTCCACAATTAAACAGAAGGTGATCATCATCTATATCTTCTGTCTGGCTATGAAGCACTGCTAAATTAAAAGGTAATGACTGAAGGTAAGATAAACTAGGAAAGATCTTGACATTGCTCCTATCAACTTCTGTGAAAGAGAACTGATAGAGATGGGAGGAAGACCATTACACAAACGTTGTTACCATCTGCTCTCTAGAAGTACTTCAGCAGGTCAGTGTTTTTGCAGAATGTGTGAAAAAACCGTTGGGCCCCAAAGCAAGAGCTTCCATCCCCAACTCTAGCCAACTTGGAAAACAATGACAGGATCTAAATGCTTGGGATCACTTTGAGTCTCTGACTGGACCACTGCATAAATCAGCAGGTCACAGTTTCTTGGGACAGCATTACAGAGGGCTACATGGACTTCAGCTACATGGTATGTGTTTATACACATGCATGAACTACATCTTCCCAACGTATTCATTCCTCCCAATGAGAAAGTCTTTCTAAAAGCCTAGAAAATGGAAATTTTCCAGGAAGTAAAATGTGTGTTTCTTTTACAAACCCTAGACCACTGGTGAGGGAAGGTGACAACTTGTTCCTGTCACATAACATTTTTATGTCAGCTTCATACCCAACTATCTATCCTCCTGCACTAAAAAGACTTTATTTCCTAAAGTAGCATTTGATTTCTCATTATTGGATATCCTGTGTCCAATGCACTGAAAATACTTATAAGGGACTCCAAACTGGAGAGATTTCAGCCATTTTCAAGGCTCCTCTCTCCCAGTTAATATAGAAAAGCTGTTTTATTGCAAGGTAGCACAAAAAATATTTCAAACATTTATGGGTTGTTTCCACTGGGTAAAGAAAACAATGGGCAGGCTAAAAATTAATTGATTGCTAACATCTGTGCTTTTCGTTGGATGTTTTTACAAATTAAAATCAATATTTATTGCTATGCAAGCCCGGCTGTGTCCTTATTATGCAAGTCTCAGTTCAACATTTCTGTGTAGAAGAGGACCTGTCCTCCCTCTCTCTGCTATGTTTCAACCCCTGCACATGTAGGTGGGCGAGTGGGAGCTTGGGAATGTGCACTTGATCCAGTATTGGTTAGCCAGGCAGCAAACTGTTATTGTTCTTTAGATACCAAACATAACTCCTTTCTAGTAGGGATAAGCTCAGTCATTCTGCACATAACACAGCTTTTGTGTTCAGCAATGCAATTAATAGGAAAAGAGAATGAGAATAACTGCTTGAGATTTATTAAACTTAAAAGACATTCTGATGAACGTGTGGAATCCAGTCCACAATTATTTCAGAAGTGGAACATTTTTTCAAATGCACTTCAACTTCTTGAACAAACTATTACTTGTGCAGCTTTACTATACTACTACTGTACCTCTGAGCTAGATACGTACAATACTGAGAGGTAACCTGAAGAAAAACAGAAAATAATTTGTGAAAATCTGGCTGTTGACTGAAGAGACAAGCCAATGTTTTACCAGGTCTTAAACTAAATCCAGTGAAGTATCCTCCTCAGCCTTTATGCAGACTCACAGTCCCAGCTGAAAATCTCAAAAAGCATTTTTTTCTCAATTATTCAGTTACTGTCTAAATTAAGACTCCTAAAACTCTGTTTTAAACCTCACTTTCAGAGATTAGAACAGAGGCACTGAAATGTTATGGCCAATATTTCAAATCTTGCATTTAAAAATTAACATCTACATTCAACTTAGACGCCAAGTTACTCAGAGCTACGTGGGTGTCTAACCTGAGGCAACACGTTTTCCAATTTTAGAATGTGATCACACAATAATTCGTAACAATGCTATTCTGATCTTGAATGTCTGCGTTTTTCTCCTAAAATCAGCAATCACATGCAATGTGAAAGAAATTTACCCCTAACTCTCCAAAACTATAATGATACTCTAAGCCATGCCTGAACTTGAAAAGCTCTGAAATAAATACGGGTCCTTACTGACATTTAAAGATGTATCATTTTATATAAGCAATTTCCTTGAATTTTTGCACTATTCAACAAACAAAAATATAACACTGTTGTGTCTTGTTTAGCAGTATGTTAAGTACAATTTATAGGAATGGCTAAACAGGAATGCCTAAAACAAAGCGAATAGCCTTCTTTAGATCAATACAGGATCTATTTAAATAATAACAGACCTTACAGCTTATTTGATAGTTTGCTACAAACAAAATATTAAATTCCCTGTACAATATGGTTTATCTAGAAAGACTTTCAGATGGATAGTTTTTTTCTAAAACATCTTTCAAGGAGTTATCAGAGAGAAAGTCTGTGCAATCTGTCATGACTTGTTTCTTGTCATGATTAATTTGACATTTATGCACACTACAGTGTGCACACTACACATTGCTTGATTACGGGGTTTATATTTTCCAAAATCCCATCTTCTCTTCTAAGGAAATGGGATGCAATGTTGACAAGTACAGCTGCTAATTTCAGAAAAAAGACAGCACTAATGATTTGTATTCAAAAACTGTTTTTTTATTGTGATTTGTTACCATTAAAGATGACATTAATCAATATATTGTTGACCTACGCTCATTTAAATCTGAGGACATCGGAAAGATCTTTTCATCTTCTAATGTGTGTGCTTGCTAATATAAAAACTATACAATTTTTCTTGAGAAGTGTCTGTTCTTCAAAGTACGCTTTCCATGTACAAGAATAAGTACTTATCTTAAAGTAACAGTTACACTTCAGATTATTTCTCAAGTATCAACTCATTAGAATTCAACTATCAAATCAGTTGTATTCTCTGCACTGATGTTAAAATACACACAAAAGTCTCCATTTTCAAATAAAATTCAAAGGGTAAGTAGCAAACTTCAGTGTTTACACAGCAGCATGTTATTCTTGTGACTAATACTTAATATCACCTTTGAAATAAACCTAACAGAGTCACTGTTAAACTTTATTAAATAAGGAAGAAAATTACACCTTTTCATGGCCCCTTCCCTATTTCTTCCCCAAATCACAAACTTGAATGAGATTTTTCTACTCAACAGGTCATTCTCAATGCCAATGACTACTACAAATTTACTATATCTCAACAAACAATAAGGATTTAGCTGTTTACTGTCTCCATGTTGCCATTCACCAATATGCATTTATTACAAACATCCAGACAGAAAAATTGCAAGATAAGGCATGACTAGCAATGACAAGAAACATCAAGTGTTAATAAACCCAAGCCTTAAGTTACACTGTGATTCAGTAAGAGTGATTTTTCTGCTGTTTTCTGTTTTCTGCTAGTTTTCTAGTACTCTCTCTAAAACTTGGGTGAACAACTGCTAAAGGTAATCCAGAAGATTAGTAAGAGCATTCTTTTAAAAAATGTTTGAATGTGGTTGGTTAGTAATTGACCATATTCTGACCACTACTCTGTGACACATTCTCTTGTAGAGCCATCTGCATTTTTGTCTTAGTCAAAGCAAGGAAGAAATCTAGAATGCTTGTAACTGGGGCAAAAGCCAGAAACCTTCTTAACAACAAACTACTTTATCATAAATCATATTAAGTACATGACCTGCTGCTGTAACATCCTCCTAAAATGTTACTTGCATTCACTTAGAACCCTTTACAAATTGTATTTCAGTTCAAAGTTTTTAATAGTTTTGCTACAAGTTTCCTTTCCAATCCATTTCTTCAAGTAGGACAATCAAAAACCCAGAAATACTATGAATAAGTGAATATTCACCCCTGGAATTTCTTTTTGACTGTGTACTTCCAGAAATGTAGATGATTTACAAATAACATCAGTAGGTGGAGCTTAAAATACTGCTTTACCACAGTAACAAAAAGCAGTGAGAGGAATAAATATGCATTTTTTTTTGAATGGCAAAATTCTTAGTACTGTAACATGAAGCTGTTTTCCAATATTCATTCAGAATTAGAAAGCATGGATTAATATTCTCACAATATACCCTATGAGTTGTATATACTCTGAAATATATCTTGGCAGTACCTACTTTAATCAGGAAATACTACTTAAGGTAGAACTGTAGATAAGAATGAAGATTTAACAGGATGTTAAACTAGCAAAAGGGACTAGGAGAACGATACAGCAGTGCTACCACCTTGTGCAATTTTTTCATAATTTTGATGGGATGTTTGGTGTGTTTATCCTAGTGCTTGCAGCTATGTGATCACATATGACTTGTAGATTACACTGTAGGATATTTTGGAAACTAAAAATGATAAAGGAGCAGGCCAACTACTTTTTTTTTTTTTTTTTTTTTTTTTTTTTTTTTTTTTT
>NW_020799143.1:12606618-12622818 GCF_003259725.1 Athene cunicularia
GAAATCTAGAATGCTCCTTTTTTTTTTTTTTTTTAACTGAAGAATGAATCTGCAGAAGATCATTTTCATAACACAAGGTACCAAATGAAATACACACCCAAGGAACATTGAAGATAGATAGTTTACTAGTAAATAATAGTATGCTGTGAAACTGCAGTTTCAGAAGCAAAAGAAAAGGTTATGAAACTGAAATGAGTAAAAAAATTACATGTAGGAGTTCATGAGATGCAGAGACATCCTAATGTTGGTCTACTTCTCAATTAAACAGTGTACAACAGAGTTCAAAATGGGGAAAAATTTTAAGCATATTTTTAAAAGCTTAGTTTTCTAAAGTAGAATAAGAAATTCAGGTAAGAGTGACTGGGCAATATATCACAAAGATTAAGTGTGTGCAGAACTGAGAAAATCTTCCTCAAGAAGCATATGGTCTTCTAGTCTTAAACACTAATTGAACATTTCACAGACTGAAAGACACAACAGAAACTGTCATTTAAGAGAACAAATCAGCAGCAGCAGGGATGAAGTGGATTTAAGTGGTTTCACAGGTGTTTTCCAGCTCTAAATGCCATTTTGTTCTGATTCTACTCCTTGCCAGCTTAACTCATTGACTCAAGTTAGTGGTGTTAAGTCATTACTACTTGCACATGATGAAAAATTGTTATAATCCCCTAGTGAGTCACCTCAGACAGAAGGACATGGTGAAGGTTGCTTGGTTTGATAAAAGGCATTTTCAACAACACAATATGCTTCACTTTATTCAACACCACCATGGTGTGTTCCGAGAAAAATATTCTCATGAAAGCTTTCATTTAAGAAATGCTTGCTTTTCATTTCTTATGCTCCTTATTTTGTGTGAGAAAGCCTTCCTGCACAGCAAGCCTGAAGACAACCACTGCACTATGGCACTCTTCCATGTAAGGAAGAATTGGCCTGTCATTATCACACACCCTTTTTTATAACATTAACCTTTAATGCTTTGGAAAATACCAAGTTTGGAAACGTAACTTGGCACACAGAATTATTTTTTCATAGCAACAGGCCAAATTCTGGCTTTATTTATCAGTATGACAACTCCCTTACGTTGTTATTCTTTATTACTGCTGTTACACACACATGCCCAGAAACTAGCCCAATATTTAGAAAAGACCAAATTACTTTTCCAAGAGTTAAATGGTAATAGAAATTGACAAACGTTAAAGCTTCAGTAGTTATAAGTTGCAAGTATAAAGTGGTGTGTGTGTATATATGTGTATATATATATATATATATGTGTGTGTGTATATAGATATATATATATGTGGTTCCCTGGACAGAGTCAGAATGGCAAATGTAACAAAACACAGGTAAAGGAATATAGGATCTTCAGTTAGACAGTTGCCATGACATATAACTGTAAAGAATACAAAATGCTAATTCCTCTATGGGAAGGATGGTAAGTAATGCTTCAGTAGTCTGGGGAGTGGAAAGTATTTACCCTCATCCATCTTTTGGCACAAGTACCCTTCCAGTGTCCTTTAGCAAGACACTGTTGTGAAGACAGTGAACTCTGTTTTTAAGTGACCATGTTGCTATCAAATTTTAGAGAGTATCAGTTGTGTACAGGTGATAGATTTGGATACAACTGTGGAAGAAAATTCTTAAAAACACTATGGTAGCTAATGCTGTAAATGAACCACACGTGGTGAATTTTCTTTGTAGTCAATGGGTGACATGAATTTCCTTAGCAAAACCCACCTAAACACAGAAATAAAAGATGCCACAAAAACAACCACAGCCACTATAAAATATAAAAATTCTCATATAGGAGAGATATAAAGGAACCATGTTCTGACTTGATTTCCATAATGGACAGCATGATGCAAATTTCCCAACCCCATTACAGAGGATCACCTCTTCAGTAATGAAGTTTCCTCTCCAAATGCAGTGTAGTCTTAGATAATTTTTGTACATTTAAAAAGTTTAAATTCTTAAGTAATTTCTCATAGGTATCTACTAAACCACTAAGAAATACATTCTGTCCCTCTAAGAACAGGTATGCAAGATTAAGAATGATTTTAACTATCCTACTACAGAACTCTGTAGTACAGTCAGCAAAATAATGGTGATAAGCAAAAAGTTGCTGAATCCTGTGTAGGGTACAGGATGCTGCTTCTCTGCCTTTGGGAAATCTTTGGAGCAGAGATTCACCAGATGCTTTTCAGTTGTGCCAGTATTCAGGAAAGATAGTCACCTGCAATGGATGCTCTGTACCTCATACTGCTCGCACTGCTTGACTGTCTAACTCAGCCATAGGACTTTGCCCAAAGGAGCCAACAGAAACCTTCCTCTATGGACACCCTAGTCCAGTCACCTGGCAACCCATGAGAGAGAATAAGTCAGTTCTGTGGCATTCCTGGGCTGCTATTTATGGTGCAGGTAGATGACCTGCATGGAAGAAGGTGGTCTATGTGTCTTCAAATATATTCATCATATTTAGAATATCTAAATACTTTTTAAGGAGGTTTCAATATCAGCTCCTCTATGGCATGTGAGTAGATTTATATTTCTGTAGTCACTAAATACAGTCATATTTAGATTATAGATACTAATGTATTGAGAGCTACTGAGTAACATCTACAGTCTTGATTTCAGGAATAAGGGCTCCCCAAATGATATAATAAAGCATAAAGGAAAGCAGCTTTCCTATTCACTGAATGACAACTCCTCCAGTGCTTTCAATAAACTAGTTCCCATGAGAGCCTGAGAAGTGCTGAAGGCAACAAGGGTAAATCACCAAAAAGGTTACTGAGGGATAAGAGAGAGGGAAGGGGTCAGCATGCTGATGTTCTGTGCTGGGTTTGTTTGGCAGGGGTTTTTGGTAGTGGGGGAAGGAGCTACAACAGTGGCCCCGGTGCGAAGCTTCTCAAACCTCCCTCATCTCCAAGTCAGACCCACTTCTGGACAAAGCTGAGCCAATTAGCAACAGTGGCTTTGGACCAAAACAAATAATCGGAGTTGTTTTGGATCAAAACAAATAATCAGAGCCTTCACACAGCACAGACACAACTAAGCACTTTCAGTTCAGATAATTTAAAAGATTAATATTAAAAGCTTTTAGTATTTAACAACAGAAAATAGTGCTCAGTCTCAACTGCAATAGAGAACACCAGTGAAATATGTTACCCATGCAGCAGATTCATGAGCAAGTCACAGTATTCACAAAATATCAAAGTACAGATAATTTAACATTTAGTTACTGCTTTCAGTATGGCTTTCAAGTAATTAATATACTGACAGATGTGAACAATGCTCCTTACATTTAGTAGAGTCCACAACTATACTGTAAAGCATACTTCCATGTGACTACAGTATTAAACAACAGGATAACATTTGTAAGATTTGCCCTTTGGCAGGTTTGTTGAGATGATGAAAGAAGCAAAAACTTTCAACTGTTAAAAGCTAAAGACAATATGAAGATGTGGAAAGCAGTCATCATCAAAACTGTTTATCTAAAACCATACCTGTTATAAGTTCAGGTAATGTGATGGTTTGACCTTGGCTAAATGCCAGGTACCCACCAAGTCACTCTATCACTTCCTCCCCTTTCCCCTTGTTTTCTCAGCAGGGCAAAGAGGGGGAAGAAAATAAGATAGACCAACCCTAGTGGGTAAAACAAAAGCAGTTTTAATGTAAGCAAAGCGAAGTAAAGGTCCATGCACGGAAGCAAAAGAAAACAGATTTATTCTCTCCTTCCCATGAAGAGGCGGTGTCAGCCCTTCTCAGGAGCAGGGCTCCGATACGCGTAGTGGTTGCCTCGGAGGACCAAGGGTGACCCCACCCCCTTCCTCCTTTCTCCCAGCTTTATACTGAGCAGCCGTCACATGGTCTGGAATATCCCTTTGGTCTGTTCAGGTCAGCTGTCCTGGTTGTGTCACTGCCCAAGATCTTGCCCACCCCGTCCCACTGGGGGAAATGTCGGAAAGAGCCTTGGTGCTGTGTAAGCACTGCTCAGCAGGAGCCACAACACCAGGGTGCTGCCAACACCCTGCCAGCTCCCAGCATAAACCACAGCACCGTGAGGGCTGCTGTAGGGGAAAACCAATTCCAGCTCAGCCAGACCCAGTACAGGTAATGATTTAAATAAGATGTAATGAGAAATACAAGACTCCAGAAATAACTGGTATTTTGTATTTACCTTTGGTATTCCAGAAGTGTCAAGCCAATTCTGGAAGATACTTTCTACAGTTAACCCAGACCTTTAAAAAAAAAAATACATATATTTAAAGACACACACAGACATACCAACTTTTCCACATGAAAATTAACCCTTTAGAAGCTGAGAAAAAACCTGAATTCCAAGTAGTGGTTGTACCACAGTGGTGCTACATTCTTGTTTTTTTAATGTATAATATCAGAGGGTGATATAAGTAAATTAAAGACAGATCAGATTTTGTGAGCTTAAAACTCAAATGATAAATTCAGTGCTTATGAGGATGGACAGAGAGTGTAAGACTGTAAACTGCATTTATGAAGCATGTAAAGTATGAACAGGTACTCTGCTTCTTGTTGAGTGGATTTGTTTCTTTTACAGTAAAAAATAATCACAGGCAAGTAAATTTAGCTGCAGACATTCAAAATCAGTATTTTGTTACAGAAGCAGCCTAAAAGTAAAGATAAAATACTAAAGAAAATGAAATTAAATATAAACTGCCTGAAACTTTTGGGTTTTAAAAAGCACTGGTGGATATTAATCCTCAAAGTTATCTAGTATCTAAGACATTTAGTTTCATCTTTTCTACAGTTTTATATCCTGATAACATTCACAGTGAAGTCATAGAATAGTCTGAAGCCCCCCAAAAAGGAAATAGTTTGTCATGATCAAGCTGTGTGAGACTAAAATAACCACATGCATAAGTATTTGCAAATTCAGAAATTCTATTTCCCTTTCTACTTCTCTAACTTCTGTTGCATTTATTTCAACTCTGGTTGAAGACTTCCCAACTTGCAGGGAAGCGAAGTTAAATTAAAATTTTTTTAAAAATTGCATTGTCCATGCACTATGCCAGTACTGAAAAAAAGGAATTTGAGTAAGGCCTCTAAATATTCTGAGAAGCAGATGTGCATAGTCCTGTGCATGGTTAATGCCTTGGCAAGACTCATTCTAACACTTGCAGCTACCTTCACATATGTAATGTAGACCCATAACCAACAAAGCATTCATAAAAACAGACATTTCAAAGCTCTGAGACAGGAAGGCAAGCAACCCAATACTATTTTAATTTGAATTACATGACAAAGAAGTTGGGGGTTTCTTTCCACCAATATCTGACATGGCTGTGCTCAAAATTCTGACCCTAAAGGTAGTTTATTTATGGACTGTATCAGTGACTAAGAAGGACTTCTACTGAATAAATGAATCAATCATTTTTACTGAATGATTTTTAAACACCTTTATGTATTAACTTTTGCTATGCCAATGGCAGAATGATCAATCACTGTCATGCCTGACATGCAAATGGCTCGAGAGCTTATGGAGTCTCAAAAGCAGTCAAGCAAAATGTTAGTGGATGACTCTTAAACACACTCATAGAGGAAAAATTTCTCTGTGTTTACTGTTTATAGTTATGACCTTTTTTAACTTGGCTAGTTTTGTTTGGAATTATCTGTGTTAAATTACTGATATTACCAGGTGTAACAACAGCACTTATCAGATATGGTTTATATTCTGAGTTAGATATTCTTATCCTTGTTGAATCCAAGATGAAAAATTTACCCTCCATCTCCAAGCAGAACTATGTGTTAGCATTCCTTTGAGGTAGAATTAACAGCTACAACCTCTACTCTACATGATTGTGGTGGGAGATCTGCCATCCCTATTCACACTGAGCAGTATTCTGAAGGAGATTCATTAAAATGAACAGGTCTACCTAAAAGAATAAAATTCTGCCAATGTGAAATAGGGGTGGGAGAATCTGATCAAAATGGAGAGTCAGCTGGCTTCTTATTGAGTAATTGTTCAACAATTACTATAATAAAATCTTGTCTTACAAATACTGCCCTATGTCATTCAGCTACTAAAATATGCTTGCATATACAGGCTACAGCATCATATTGAAAATCAAAAGTGACAGATTAAAGGAAAATAACATATTATAATGACAATAAAGCCACATATACATGCTTTCATTTTCTATTAGTAGTTTTCTTCAGGTTTTGATCAGTCACCTTAAAGTGCAGGCCAAAGATGCTTATTTTTCATGTAATTTAGTCCAAACTTTACTTCAGTATGTCTTTCCAAGTAAGAGATGACATATCAGCCTGGCTGAGGTGACTTTAAAAGACCCAGAAGGGAGAATAATTCCCATGGAAACAAAGAAATCTTCCCAATCACTAAATCTGAAATGTCAAACTACCTCTTGTAACATTAGGAGACTGTAGACTGTCACAGATGAACAAAAATTTCCCTCAGATCATGTGGTTCAAATAATTGCAGCAGTGAAGCAGAAGCATTTCTACATGGCCAGGATTCTGAACTTTTAGGAAATTATCATTGTGCATGTCCAATCACAAATGGAAATCAATTTTCTGCATATAACTGAACATACACACCATTGGTAGTGTTCAACATTCACATTAATCACAGTAATTTCTTAACATCCAGATTTGGTCAGGTTTTAGTAATACCTTGTTATTTGTGCAAAATTATTAAATTTAGAGCGTTTGACTGCTATATCCTTCAGGCTATAATTACCTTCACCTTACCAGAGTGCACTAAAAATTTGTGTCTAGTCTAAGTTAGTTAGCTGAGTCCCTTCCATGGGGAATGGAGAGAAAGAAGTATTTCAGTTGGTCAATTCACCTTCCTTGGGATAAGATAATGTTTTTTCTTATTTCTGTCTGGTTACTATAGAGAGCACATACACAACTAACTTAAAACTGGACACCCAAATTTTATATAATCAAAAGTAGATCAGGTGGATCGTACCATTTATTCTGTCTCAAGCAGCATAATCAGAACAACAATTTTTAATTTGTTATTGCATGAATCAAAACATCCTAAGTGTCCCAATGCTGAAACAGAGCGAGCAGCTAGGAAAAATACTCTTATCTGTTTCATCTAGGAATAAGAAACACAGCTTCACAATGCCAGTTTGTCCTTTTTTTCCCCCCCTAAAGTGTGAGATTTCCTCAGAAATAAAAAAGCTATGCAAAGTAATCTATGCTACATTTGCTATGTAGTGCCTTTAATATACCCTCCGTCGCTTTTAAAGCCAACAACAGCTCAAATCAAAACACTGTCTTTGAAATGAGCTTCTGACACAAAGGGGTTGTGCTGTTCTAACACCCTACTAATCCAGGCAGAAACACCACTAATAAATTGCTCAGCCTCTCCTGAAACTTTGACATTTTTCTCAAGGGCAAAGACAACAATGCTACGGTTTCTCTGCCTACAGCACCCTCAGTTTCTGCTAAACACCTGTCGTATGACCATAGGCAGTCTTGTTTGTACTTGTACACACCTTTTTTTATTCCAACGTAGGACATTCTTTGTGGCACCCATCCAAAAAAGCAACCTATTTTAGCAGTTTAGAGGCATTCACTGTTTTTTTTTTCCCAAATATATTTAGTAATGTACTGAGTATTGCAAAGATCTACTCTAAATGTGATGTGTGAAAGTGGACACTGAAAAACTGTGGGCTTCAGATCAGGCCCAAAAAGTAGATCACAGACTGCTATTTCAAGACTAATGTCCTAGAGAAAGGACACAGGGCCAAATATTTATTGAGGCTGCAGTTCAGTAAAGCGTCCATATTCAGAAAGGGTGTTCACAACCTGCTTATGTTGCAGTTAAGCATCTGTAAGAACTTTGGTGTATGTGATTTACTGAATGGCCTTCTAAGTTAAGGTATTGTATTGGACTGTGGGATCTGGGTTCAATTGATAGGCACTATAACAGCCTTTTACAAGGCTGGATAAGTTCTGCAGTTGCTTTGTACTACAGTTCCCTACTGTAAAATGAGAATACTATTACATCCATCATCTCATCCCTTGTCTATTTGTTTACATGATAAACCAATCGGTCTAAGAATGATCTAATATACATACATACTGTTCACGGCCAGATTCAATGCTTCAGAGCAAGCTCTGTAAAGTACTAACTTTAATGATAATCTGAAAACTAGCATTATAAAAGATGCCAATATATTGAGTTTTCATTGCACAAGGCCCCACAGCATACTACAAACTATCATAAGCCCACTTAATTCCTCAATCAAAAAGAAACCACCTTTAAAATAAGTTGTTGCAGCAAACAAACAGTGCACATAAGAGTATGCAACCTCTTCTTTGTAAAGGAACATAAAATGTCTGCCATATCCAACTAAAAATACTTCAGTGGACATATTTGCTTCATCTGTATATATACATTCATACACAATCATTTTCAAAGTAAGCTATTCCAGTTAATACAGAGTTAGTGCAAATCAAAGATTAGTGACTACTTAGTAATTCTGTCAACTAGCTATAGCTTCCTGCAGATGAGACTTCATTTGGGTTTCATCCGGCATATATGTATTTTGGCTTACCAAAAAAATGGAGGAATCAAAAAGACTGGGAAAAATCTTTCCCAATGATTTGCTTCAGGAGTTAGGTGCTTACCAGATGTTTGTCTCAAAATCACCAGATTCATGACAATGTATCAAAGGAAGCGCATATGAAAGAGACACACACATATTGCTATATCTGAGTAGTTTGAAATTGCAGCATCATTTTAACATTATTTTAACACTTAACTGACAATTTATGAAGACATGCAAGGAATGTGGTTAATAAGTCTGCGTTAGTAGAAATAGCAGAGCTGTAACACAAGCTCTCCTTTGTCTATCGTGCATTATTAAAACCATAGCTTTATTAGTATACTTATTTACTTTAATAAGTAAAATTAAATAAAAAAATACCACCAGAAAACCCCAGAGAACAGAACTGACCTAGTCAAAAAAAATCTGTGGTTGTACAGAGCACAAGCAGCTAAGACTGATTTATCTGAGGCTGGTGAAACTCACCCTCTGCTACAGGGCCTTAAAACACTGAGTCTTTGCACAGCTCACATGCTGGGCAGATGTGAAGAGGATCAATTTGCAGCAAAGGCCATGGGTGTAGTAAGCCTTGGGGAGAACAGAACCACTGAGTTTTATCAAATCTTGGGCAGTATGATATACAGACACATAAGGGGGGGTGTGTGTGTCTTTTGTTGTTTGGTTGAGTTTGTTGTTCTTTTTTAATGTAGTAAAGTTTCAAATTAAATATGAGGAAATAAGCTTCAGTTACAGGTGGGAAATACTGTAGATTTTCCATAGAAAGACCAAGGTAATGTGAGACTATAGCCAGTGCATGTTATTTTTTTTAAGGCTTTGAAAACAGAGAAGGATAATGATATTTGTCCTTGCCATTAGCCCTTCACACACAGAAATAATCTGCCTTAAGGGCAAGTTAGGAAATTTTAAAGGACCAGAAGGTAGTGCTAGGTCTGTCTGATGTCAGCATTCAGCTGCAGAAACAGAAGGATCCTGCCTTGCAGAATGGATTCCTACAGCTAACATGCCATTAAAATTGAGTCAGAGCAACAAGTGAAGTAGCCCTGTAAATTAGGCATATAATCATCCTCCTCTGAGTACAGAAGTAAGCAGAAATCAGTGACTGCCACTTAAGAAGTTACATCTGTATCTCGGAACTGCTCATCACTGGGAATGTAAGAAAAATAATCTCCTGTAAGTAAAAACTAAAGGCATTAAGTACTGCAAGAGTGAGAATCTTATAGCTATAGTCTGCTGTATCCAATAGCAGAAAGCTAATATTGCATTACTCCAATGTAATAATTATAGAACATTACCACATGTTGTATGATTGCTTTCTGCCACTGTTAATCCTATTTTCATTACAAAATTCTCCTATAAGCCAAATTCTACTCCTATCTACACTAGTTTGCTTCTATTGCCACAGCTGAGGGCAGGATTTGGCTTGATTCCCTATTACTACTACTTTGTCTTTTTTTTTTTTTTTTTTTTTTTTTTTTTTTTTTTTTTTTTTTTTTTTTTGAATGATTAGGTCTAGCCTCCATTATGAACTTCTGTATTTGAGAGTGCTTAGTATTTTTCAGTAAGAAGCATCTAGTCTAAATATTAAAATTTTACTTGGTAGAACTGCACAAGTCTGGGAGGTTTTGTGTACAATTTTGTTGCTCTAATCCTGAAATGCATTTCATTCCTATGACTGAAATTTTGTGCGAAAAAGCACTCATCAGCAGATGATATCTGAAAATATTTCGTTTTCATCTTTCCTTCCTTTGCTTTTACTTCAGACTTGTATTTCTGTACTAGCAACAAAGTACATTCAAGAATGAAAAAGCATCTTTGTAGCAGATAAAGGCCTTCTGTATATCCAGATGTTCTATTATTCCTGGCATTCTGTTGATATCTGCACACAAGGTAATTCTGGCAGTAGATAAATTCAAATACGCTATATATCTGATTGTAAAATGAACTACCATAGATCTGAAATTTTGTTCATACATTCTGGAGTGTGGTGACAAGCAAATGGAGACATACTTTTGCATTAGTCTCATTGAAAGTTTAAATATTTTGGCATGTTTTTAAGGCAGAAAATCAGATGTTTATTCAAATAATGTTTTGCACTGGGTTTGGACTTCAGAGAAACACAAGTGGACAAAAGGAAAACAGATTTTATTAACAAATCAATGTATAATTATGCCATTAAATAATCCACTTTACCACTTATTCCATTTAATATTCCTGCATATATTTGGGCTGGAAACTCATATCCAGTGATACAAACAAAATATCATCCTACACTATATCACTGGAAAATATAACCACCCAAACTAAACTCATGATGTCACAAAACACATTATCTCAATGATAAGCAGCTTCTTTGTCCTTCACCCTCTAAGATGTGTTTCACTAAAAAATTCAATACATTTGACATCTATGAACATTTTTTTCCCCAAAAAACTACTCACCCAGATTTATGAAGACTTGGAATCCTGCTCCCCAAAATTTGATTTTTCAAGTGAATGCATTATTTTTAAAAAGTATAATATGTAAAGCTCCACTACAAAAGAACCTGTAATTGTAGCACAGTCTGTATTAACACAGAACAAAACAATGGATAAGCAGGGATGGATTCAAAGCTTTGAAAAAGACTAGCTGTATCATCTTCAGCCAGTCACAGGTACACACAGGAGGATTTTGAAAGATATGTCAGGCAATTAATGCTGTATTTTCATTAGCATTTTCCATCCTTCTCCATTTGGAACACTGTATGACGAGGAGAGGATGGTAGCAGACCACTGCTTGAGAAAAATCCACCTTCTCTGGTTTCCCAGATCCACAGCAAAGCTCTGGCCTCCTTGCTCCACGGTGCCATGTGCCAAAAGCAGCTCACAGGAGGATCACAGATTAGTTTGAGCAAGCAGCTGGGCCTGGCACTTCTGATCACACAGTGAACACAGGACCTCAAAGCTGCCCTAACATGCAAGTTAAAGGCACTGCTTGGGAGGAGCATGGCAAAGCAGTAACACAGCAAGTCTCATATTTTTTATTAATATATGTGTGAGAATTTTCAGAGAAAGCTACACACCCACACTTGAAAAAAAACAAGCAGAACAATACTAAACAAAATCCTACTAGTGTCGTCTAGCACAGCCAATATTTCAATCTGATTTCTACTTTCTTTTTTGACTTTTCTAGCCTGGTTCTCACTTACTCTTTTTGTTCAGGGATGTCTTCCAACAGCATGCAAAGAAAATCCTGGAAAATGAACAAAGCACGACAGTTAATATGTTTATGAAAACATAACTCTGTCTGCACTGCTAGTGAGCAATGGATTTCTAAAGACTGCAGATTACAGAATGATAAGAAAGTTTATATATCCACTATGGTGATATGCTGCTCAGTTATATAAATAACATTATGTTTGTCAGTTCTCCAACCCGCTCAAGTTAAAAAGTGTTAATATTGAAAGAAAATAGGCTTGAAAAGCCTGCTGGCTATTTTAACACAATCCCACATTCCCCCTTTTATTTAATCTATAATACACACAAACTATATTTAAAACTGTCAATGCACATACTCAAAGGCTAAGAAACACCAGAATTAAGAGCGTTTGTGCTCTCTACATTGTGCTTATGTTATCACACTGTCTTTAATTATATAATCACATAAGGCTTTTTTTCCTTAATGCACATACCTGACTGGAAGACCACACCTACTCCTCATTCTGAAGAACCACAAAATTCAGAATGTTGCTGCCAACCAGACCAACCAAGGAGTAAAGTCTTCAAAAAAAGGTAACTAGAATTTCCTTCATGGATTTAGAAAGAATTAATTTCCTTCATGGATTTTGCAATGGCAATGTAACAGCATTACTATCATCCTCACAATATTATCACATTATCACTATAGTATGATAAGCTCTCTTTAGAAAGTTACACTTGACGTCACTCAAAGATTCTCTGGCACCACACACTATACATGATCTAATTTTAATGACAATCTCTTTGACACAATGCACTTCTCTAAACAATCTCATAAGAGTATTTATTAATATGAATTATCCATTTATATGCTATTTCATACATAATACATCCACTTTATTAATATAATCTTTGTGGAGACAAGTTTCATAGGTTAATGATGTTTCTCACTGCAATATATGAATGCAGGCTGATTTCTGATTGCAAGTACTTGCTATCTAAGGTCTTGAAGAATGTTTCCTAAAAGGCAGAAAACTTATCTAGGGACTCTGCCACAGTATTCAACAAAACATGCTTCTTCTTTGTCTGATTATGGCATTGTTAGGGAGACAAAGAAAGAATGATTGCACAACTGAAACTACTGGTAACACGGTTAAGCCTTCCTCCTTTAGATTACAAGTGAGATTCATGCTATGTTGCAGTGGTCGCAAAATTTGCTTATGCCAGAAGGTAAATTACACAGCACTGGGCTGTCCTTCTGTGGCAAGAATGCCATCATTAACTGCCAGAGTCACTCTGTCCTAACTACAGTGTATTGTTGATAAAGTGTGAAATCTCCTTATTTCATACTACTACTTGCAGTTCTGTACCATTATTCCGTATGTAAACAGAGAATTACTGTCACCTTCTACTTGTGAACGCTTTGCTGGAGGTACAGAGTAAGCTTACATGGAAATAAAGAATATGAAAAGATCATCATTAGAGTTGTTTAAAAAATGTGGAAAAATAATACTGAAGTGGTCATCCTTGGTGCTGTTTGCATCATCTCTATAAACATTAATGCAGCTGAATTCCTTGATTGAATGGCATCAACTTTTTATAATCAATCCCATAGTACACTTGAAGATACCTCTGGTATTAGAAGGGCAGTTATATCCTGTATATTATACTATGAAATTAAACATCTCCTTTGTGATTATAGCTGTCTTCATTTTTCATTTTTGAATTTTATCTATTAAGAATAAGGCAGTAACCATCATTCTACACACCTTCTTAAAATTAGAATTAATCTATTCTATCTTAACTGCTTCTATTCTGATGCTCTAAAACAGAATAGGAAAACAAGCTACCACTTACCTCATATTTACATGACTTAACATTTGCTTTGTATCAAGTCTGCATGACACATCTCATTATAGGTCTGACTTTTTAGTTGCTTGCAATTTTGCCAATCTTCAACCATCTGGAGGGAAATTTTATCCTCAGGATACTTTTTCTTCCTCACCAGATTAAATGGTTCAGAAGTGTCCAAGGGAAGCATCCGAGAGAAAATTTACGTAATAACATGGCTTTGTTTAAGCTTTGATGCCATTTCTTAAAAGGTTCTAGTTACTTTACACTTTGAAGCAAAGACTTGTGAATGACCAGGGTATTCAAATAAATGCTGAGTCAGCTCTTAAATTTTAGTTTGTTTCCTGTCTTTGTTGCAAGTAAATCAATGAAGTGAGAAAAGAAAATATGTTAGAAATCACATGCCACCACAGTGCTGCCTTATTAACAAACCGGCTTATATTCATATGATTAAATAATCTTACTTCCCTACATATACCTGTTGTTCCCTGGCTGGAAACCCAGAGGCTAGAAAACAACTTTTCCCTATATAAAGAAACTTATTCTGCAGTTTGTGGAATTTTGCTGACATTTAGTCAAACTGAAAAAGCCTTTGAAAAAATGAGTTCACACACATTTGCTAAGGATTTGCTTTGAGCGTCATAATTAAATTCCCTAAGGACTCTTGTCTGCCCTCACCATAGTCCAGACTGAAGTCAACAATTTTAATCTCAACTACAATTATGGACTGCTGCTGAGCAGATCAAATCTGGATACAGACTGAGAACTTAGATCAAGAAGTAGTTTTCTTTGCCCTGTTAACGCATGTAGCATACCTGAGTCAAAGGCAAAGAAAAGTGAAGACTCAATGACTGAAAAGCAGGTTGTTAGAAGTAATTTTGAGAACCTTAAGAATGAAGTTAACTTGAACTAGACAGGTCTGGTTCTAGAAGACCTTTTATTTCATGCTGTATTAGTACTCCAATTCTTGTCTTGAACAATGAGCATATTTCTACTCTTGAACTTTTTTGAGGCACTAGATAGCTATCTCATATTAAAGGACATACTAAAAGACATTTTTTATATCCCTTTATGAAAAACTCAAATCTAGATATTTCAAGTTCTCTATGACCAACAGATACTTTCAGTTAAATTCTCTGAAATATAAATGGGATGCATAAGAGCAATGGTGATTTTGTGACTAAAAGTGATACATCTAAAAAGACATTCAGTTAGCAACAAATAAACTCCAAATGCACTTACATCCAACTCCTTATGGAAGTTACCCACTCAAAGTTAAACTATCCCTATTAGTTCTGCAGTTTGAAAATTACACAACTAAATGGTAAACATTTCTTTGTCCCTTTTGGGCAGAAAAATAAATAAATATGATCCTAGGAAGGATGTATGGTTGCCTAATTTAGAATAATTGTGATTATGGGAGGTATGTCAGTTTAGTGTGTAGCCTGTGCTCAAACTCCATTTTACAAAGTCTATAAACTGGGCTATTTATTACGAGATAAATGAAGCAGTTTTGGCTTTTTATATGTGCAGAAAACAATGAAAAGTTGCATTTGGAATGGCAGCAGGCCTTACTTCCAGGAGACTGATCCAGAATGGAAATAGGTGGACCTCTGCTTTCCTACAGTGGGTCTGCAATGATTACATTGTCTTGAACTGGTGTTTCAATGCTGAAGGAAAATCTTTCTTGAAAGGAAATATGAACCATAGCACGGTAAAGGACTGTGTTGGGAACAGTGTAAAATCAAATCTGCATTTGTTTTTCTATTTTATCTCAAAAAGTTCTATTTTAAGAAGATTTTATTGTGTGGATTTCACATGCACAGGTCCTAAATATAGCACACGAAGTGTGAAGAAAAAAAAGCTTAGCACTCTGGACAAAACTCTGATAAACCAATGCATAGATACAAAAGAGGAACAGATGTTTTCTTCAAAGCAAACATAGATAGGAAGGTAATTTGATCACAGGTATTGGCTCATGAGAAGCATAACAGTGATGTGGTTTGAGGAATACTGCGCTGATGTGGCCTATGTTGTCCCTGTTCTGTAGAAGTGGAGAGAAAGATGTTTGGTTACCAAGACTGGCTGTTTCAAAATCCATGCCTAGAATTGGAGAGGTTGTTTCACAAGGTTAGGCTTCTAAACCAGACATCTGTTCTCAGACCACTGTTAGTTGAGATGTTTTCTGGATGGAAGAAAAAAAGCTAGAGGGCTCTTATATACTATGCCTGTGGAGGCAATGCATACAAACGAAGAAAAAATGTTAGTATAGCTTCTCTTTAGTTTTTACTCTGTGCTCACAAGAGCATAGAGGAGTTCTCCACACCTTACTGATGTAGATTTGTGGTATACCAGATGCTGTATTTTAAAATCAGGCAATGAAGTAGGTTTGTTCCAGACATTATTGTCTGTAAACCCCAAACCTGTGTGTGTAAGACTTCCTGATTTAAAACTTTGACTATATTTCTTGCAACCCCAAACAGCAAAATGAAAAACAGAACATTATTTATTCTGCACTGTATTGCATGCAGATGAAAGAGGTTATTCTTGCAAGTGTATAGTCATGTAAGCTCTTAAGCAAATATTCGTGTATAAGAGAA